>NC_056741.1:1161096150-1161113650 GCF_019279795.1 Protopterus annectens | reverse complement strand
TAACAATGTATTTTAAATTTAACTTTCTAACATATAACTTAAAATCCAAAATAAGATATGTGTAGCTAACCTGACTAATAGGTACAAATGAAAATCCTTTAGATAAAACATCCAATTCTGGTGTGGAGAAACCTGGCTTGATAAATTAAAAATAGAACATACATCATCGCTTAATGTCCTTTCCCTTTTGCTGTCTCCTTTCTCTTGTTTCCACTGTTTGCTAACTTTTTTTGCCACAATATCTATTTTGGGTTGTGCATCTAATCGAAAATACACTTTTTGTCCTGTTGTATTTTGATTAACTAGCTTACTTTCATGTGCTGGCTCTGACACAACTTGTTCATTATTATTAACAGCATTATTACTATGCGTAAAATTACGTGTTGACACAGAAAATTTGTCTAACTGGAACACCTTATTGCCAATCTGCACAGCATTCTTACACTGTGCGGTGCTTAATAGATCAGTTCAAGTTTTCACGTTTAATCAAAAAACTCAGTTATTTGAATATGCTTTTATATCACAATTTAGCTGCTTCGTCTTCCTTGTAATTACCATTGCTACATATTTTTTAACTCTGTTCTCAATGTTAATATATAACATGTTCAAGAGCGGCCTTAGGTCAACTGGTGCCCTAGGCAAAAGGGCTCCATGGCACCCCACCACACCAACTGGTGCCCCCATTCTGGTCTACCTATACTAAATAAATAGTGAAAAAGCGCCTCTGCTACAGTGGCGCCCTAGGCGGCCGCCTAGTTGGCCTATGCCTAAGGCCGGCTATGAACATGTTACATGATTCAAAACAGCTATGAGTAATTACAAAAGTGTGTAGCTGCTCAGTTTCACATTTTAATTTACTTAATACAGTAACATTATATTCTTTCAACCATTTCAAAACTTCTAACCCAGTCCTATTATAAATGTCAACAAGTTCTTTAAAAATGCTGTCTTGGTAAGAAATGCTATTCGGAAACCAATACACATAAACCCAGCAGCACTATGTTGAGTTCCAGACGTTTATCAAAATAAAAGTTTTTATATTTTACAGCTTTATATTTGCAGACCAGTTTTTGCAATTTATAGATGGCAGACTTATATCCAAAGTTGTTTTGACTGTACGTTTCTACATTAACAGCTGCCTCTCCATGTAAAGTATTATAAAATGGTTATCGCTTCTCCCTTTGATAAAACCTAATACAAAACCAAGCTCCATAGTATGCTCCTCAGCTACTAACGTTGAATCACTCAAGTCACTTCTGCTGCTGAAATTACATTTATCATCCTTCTTAAAGGGACCTGCATTGTTAACATTTGCAGCTTTTCCAAAAGACAAACACAGTTTATTTAAAACTGTGTTAAGGTTGACACAAGCTTGTTAAAAAGTCTGTGACAGTACTTGTAAGTCATTTGGAATAGCGTAAACACTCATGATCAGATTAACATCAGCATTTGAATCTTTATTATTATTTCCTGAAATCTGTGTGGCCAAAGAAATGGTCTGAATTGCTTCTCCTCCTGATCCCAATAAAGCCATGCCAAACACAAACAAATAGCAAAATTCAGTAACCCAAGATGAATGTACTAAAACAACCAACTTCTTGGAGGCACTGCTCAGGAGCTAAGGACTAGCAAAATCAATCACAACATCCACTTTTAGCACTTTTTTCACTTTACTCAGGAACTTCATCAGAAAAACTTTACATCATTAATCTCAGTGTATAAATATTTCAAACTTAACATGTTATCCAATAGCATAACAAAATTAATTAACTTTAATATTATAATTGTTAATTAAAAACAACAATAATTCATCCTCCTTGAATTTCAAAACTTCATTCCTTCAACCTCATTATATTTAAAAGATTCTATTAGTACTGTGCAAAACATATTGTATAACAAACACCAGAACTTTATATACCTAAAAAGTTTATTTCAGTATGTTGTTGTCATAAAATCCTATACTTTAACAAACTTTTAATATTAATATGTTCAATCCTGGTATTCGATCAGCTCTTAACAAAATCTGCCACCATAGCTCACGAATCTCTAATAATTTATTACATCCATTAGTAAATGGGAACTTGTTGATGTGCTCCAAAACTGAAAAATGGAACTTTCTAAAACCTTCACATACTAAACTATGTTTACTTAAAGCATTTAACATATTTCTATCTTTGATGGCTTTTAAATGTTCTCCAACTCTAATTTTGAGAGATTTCTTACTTTTTCCTATATAGAAATGATGATAGGTGCTACAAATACTTACATATACAATATTTTTACTGGAACATTAATTGATTCACTACCTGTAAATTGCATCTGTGCCCTCTGTATACTTTTTTTTACTGTAGAAGTTCTTTATTGTAACCAACAGTAGGCACACTACTTTTAGAGTTGTTATGGTTATGTATTTTTCTTTGTAAGTATTTCTTGGTTTTATGTTTTCTTTTTGTTTTGGTGTTTTTTTTCTCACGCCAATGCTGAAAAAGAGCTTCTAGCCCAGTCAGACTACACCAGTTAACAAATGTCAAATAAATAAATAAATAAACAAACAGTTGTAGTGGCCTTTGATCTCAATAATCTGATTTAAATGGGGGAAAGTGTACCATATTGGTACTGCTCATGTACCTACACTGCTTACATGAGCCTCAAGTAGTGTAAAAAACAACCAGTTTAAAAACACTACTTGAGTTTCATCCCAGTAGTAATGCTAGATTATATTTAAAAAGAGCAGGCACTTAGGCTTTAATACCATCAGGATGAAACACTTTTATACAGTTAAACCCTCAGACCAGTCAGATAAACACACAATAAGCTTTCCACCAGCAGTTCCCAACTCAGATGGGTTGAAATAAGCCCTCTGCTCCCACCAGAGTGTGGAAAAATGCCCTTAATGTAAAATAACTGGTTAAGTGCAATATGAAATGCTTTACAACAAAAGGCAGAACTCCTGCAGTATCTGTAATACTTGAAAATAAATTCACAAACTCTGAGAAACGTTCACAAAGACAGAAATACCAGTAGGATGAAAGACTTTTACACAGTTAAACCTTCAGGCCAATCAGATAAACATGCAATAAGCCTTCCACCAGCAGTTCACATTTGGATGGCTTGAATGAGCCCTCTGCTCCCACCAGAGTGCATAAAACCCTCTTAATGTAAAATAACTGGTTTTGAGCTTAAGCTCAGTTAAAAAAAAGTTATGTACTCACCATAAAGTTCCATCTGTGCTGTCTATTTTCATTCTTCCTCAGCTGATTGGTTCAGATCCTAGAGTCAGATCTGACTTGGCTGCTTGTACCAGATTATCAGATCCAAGAACTGTGTTAATTTCCTCCCTTTAACCATAATGCCTGCCAACCTAACAGCCCCCAATTGAGTTTGCTACCCCTAGATATAAAAGAACAACCTATTACATACATTACCAAATGTAAGAAGGGGGAAGGAAGCTAGAGCACAATCAAGGAACAGACGTTCCTGTACAACTCTTAGATCTATCCAGAATAAAGGAAGGGGGCAGATGGGGTGGGAAGTTGAGGAAGAATAAAAATGGACAACACAGACCGAATGTTATTATGAGTACATAACTTTTTATTTGATATGTCCTTTTCATTCATTCCTCAACTGATGGGACAGAGTCTCCAGCTACTGTAACCTTGGAAGACCCTCATGGAAAGATTTCCTGGAGTACTGCAGAGCCAAAGGCCACTCTGTTCTTGGAAATCAAATCTAGTGAGCAATAAAGATGTGAGAATTAGTCCAAGTTGCACCTGCATAAATGTCATCTAAGGAAGCGCTTGACCAGAAGACTAAAGAAACTGCCATAAATCTTCTGAAATGAACACTAGAAGGCTTGGGAAAGGATTAACCTTTTTTCACCATAAGCAAAGGACAGCCATTCAGTTAACCATTTGGCCAATGTAACTTTGGATACTTGTTTGCCCAATCTGTTAGTGGAAGAGGAAACAAATAACTGGTCAGATTTCTAAAAGGTTTGGTTCTGTGAAGGTAAAAGATAAGTTGTCTATGCATATCCATAAGATGGATCATGTAGTCTCCCTTATTTGGAATGTCAGAAAAGAAAACTGGTAGATTAATGACCTGGTTCACATTGGACTCAGAAGCTACCTTAGGCAAGAAAGATGGATTTGTTCATAAGGACACTCTGTCTTTATGAAAAACCAGGTAAGGAGGTTTTGAAGATACAGCCTGGAGTTCGGATATTTATCTAACTGATGTAACAGCGACCAAAAATATGACTTTCCAAATCAAAAATTTAAGTTCTGCTTTGGCTGAAGGTTCAAAGAGAGCTTGTGTTAAGGCCTGAAGCAAGATAGTTAGACCCCCCCCCATTAAACGATCCTACACCTCTGTGAGATTTAAGTAGAAAGGCTCCCTTGAGAAAGGCTTTACATAGTTTAGAAGAGGCTATGGTAGAATTATTTTCACCCAGGTGGAAGTTAGAAATGGCAGCAAACTGAACTTTAATAGTTGAAAAACTAGCCCCTTCATTGAAATTTGAAACTAAAACTTGAAGGATAGATGGCACTGATACTGAAAAAGGATCCAGGGCCTTGCTAATAGCCCAGAAAAAAAGAAATGATGTACTCATCATAACATTCCATCTGTGTTGTCCATTTTCATTCTTCGTCAACAGTTGGATTCAGATCCCACCCGGCTGTCATTTTAGCAAGTGGCCACTAAAAAGCTCTTGAGCTCCTCCCTGACCCATAATGCACCAACCCCTAACATACTTCAGATCTTGTTTGCTGTTTAACATAATGTAATAAATATTATCATAATATCCCTGGTAGAAGAAAACATTATCTGGAGCTCAACATAAGGAACAGTGGTGCCCTTATAAGTTCTCATTCTTCTAGAAATCAGTTGTTAAAAAGGTTCGGGGTTGGTGGGAGGGGAGTTGAAAAAGAATGAAAATGACAACACAGATGGAATGTTATGGTTAGTACATAACATCTTTATCTGATGTTGTCAATTTTCATTCATTCCTCAACAGTTGGGACAGAATCCCTAGTTACCTAAAATCCCGGGTGGCCTCTAAGGTAGGATATTCCTGAGCACAGCTGAGCCAAAGGCTGCTCTTCCCCTTGAGACCAGATTCAGTTTGTAATGAGTAAAAAAACTATGAAGATTGGCCCAAGTTGCAGCCGCACATATATCATCCATGGATGCCCTAGACAGAAACACTGAAGAAGTTGCCATGGACCTAATTGAATGGGCTCTCAAAGGTTTTGGTAAGAACAGACCTAACTTGTTGTAGACAAATGATATACAATCTGTCAGCCATCTGGCTAAGGTTACCTTTGCAACTCATTTACCCAATTTAGAATCTGCAAAAGAGACAGATGATTGATCCGCCTTTTTAATTTATTTTGTTCTGCGTAAGTAAAAATGTAATTGTCTGTGAGCATCCAATAAGTGCAACATATATTCACCTTTGTTTGCGAATTTAGGAAAGAAGACTTGAAAATTACTGGACTGGTTGATGTCACATTCTGACCCCACCTTAAGAAGGAAAGAAGGACTGGTTCGTAATATTACTCTATCTCTGTGAAAAAATCAAGTAGGAAGGTTCAGAGGGCAATGCCTGAAGTTCTGAAATCCTAGCAGAAGTGATGGCTACCACAAGATAATCTTCCAGGTCAGAAATTTCAGATTGCATTTTGCTGCTGGTTCAAAAGTGAAATGAATCATGGCCTGCAGTACCAAATTTAAGTCCCATGGAGGAGTTGGATCTTTATAGGGAGGTTGCAAAAGAAGGGTACCTCTCAAGAAGGCATTACAAAGTTTAGATGAAGCCAGGGGGAGTTATCAAATCCAATGAAAATTAGAGATAGCTACTTATTGAAATCTAATGAAAATTGTTGCCAAAAATGCAACAACAATTTGTACAGGAGCTGAAAAGGGGTCAATATGTTTCTGAAGCACCCAATAAACAAACCTCTTCCATTTACTTCTGTAAAGTTTTCTTGTATAAGCTTTAAGGGAAGATAAAAGTATATGATGGACAGAGAACAAGAGCATAGGTTGTCTGGCTATTAAAATAAGCGGATACAACATGTTGTCTGCTTTAGGTTTGAGATATCGGGAGAATCATGGCTGTTGGGTGAGATAGGAGGTCTGGAATTGGATCCAGAATCCAAAGGGGGTAAATTAGATGAGGCCAAAGAAAGGGGAACCAAATCTGTCCAGACCAGTAAAGTGTAATGAGGATGACCTTGCTCTTCAACTGGAAAGCTGTCTGCAGAAATTTGGGGATCAAGGGAGTTGAAGGACATGCATAGAGGAGACCAGGGGCCCAATCGTGTAGTACATCATCCCTCTGTGATTCCCCTGGCAGGGGGATTAGTGCAAAGAAACTGCTACACTTATTGTTTAGGGGGGATGCAAAGACATCGCAGCAAGGCTGGCTCCATTGGTGAAGAATCATTTCTGCCACTTTCATATTGAGTGACCACTTCTGAGGTAGTAGAATGGACCTGCTCAGTTTGTCTGCTATCACGTTGGACTTCCCTGGAATGGACATTGCTATCAGAAAATGGTTGGATGAGATCATCCATTGTCACACTCTGAGGGTTTCCTCATACAAGGGTTAAGACCTGGTTCCTCCTTGTTTGTTGATGTACCAGACTACTGACATATTGTCTGTCTGAGTCACAACTATCCCAATAGGGAGAGAGCCCTGGAAGGCCTGCAACACTAAGAGCACTGCTCTAATTTCCAGGACATTGATATGGGTGTTGGCCTCTTCAGGGGACCAAATGCCTTGGACTGTTTTTCGCAGGAAGTGCCCCCTCTCACCCAATCTGGGATGTGTCCGTGGTCACTATGGCCTTGGGCTAAGGGAGAATAATAGGATGGCCTTGTAGATCCTGATCTGATTGAATCCACCACCAAAGGTATCTCTTGCATGCCTGAGTGATTCTTATTTCGGCTGACATGTGTTGGTAAAGAATAGAATATTGTGTTTCTAACATCCACTGAAGAATTCTCATGTGAAATCTTGCTAGAGCAACTAGGACTACAGCTGTTGACATTCTCCCATGGCTTGTAGAACCAACTGTGCTGAGATAGTGGTACTGTGAATTATTCTTCTTATCTGGAATCTGATAGTTTGTACTCTTGAGACAGGAAGAGGAACTGTCACTGACACCGTGTTGAAAATTTCTCCTATGAATTCCAATGCCTGAGATGGTTCTAACTGAGATTTGTAATTTATGGTTATCCCCAGATGGAAGCAGGTATGGAGTACCTGATCTCATGCTCTTATTAGGGCGGTAATGAGCACAGTCATCCAAGTATGGAAACACTCGGTATCCCTGCAGTCTCAAGTGACCTGCTACGACTGCCATGCATTTGTTGAACACCCTGGAAGCTTGGGAAAGACCAAAGGGCAGTGCTCTGAACTGATAACTAGCTCCCAGTCTGAACCGTAGATATCTTCTGGATTGCCTGTTCATTTTTATGTGATCGTATGCATCCCGAAGGTCTATCGAACACTTCCAGTCATCTTTGCAGAAAAAGGGCAGAATGGACTGAACTGTGACCATCCAAAACTTTGTGTGTTGAACTGATTTGCTCAAGTTGCTGAGATCCAAAATCGGTCTCCAGTCCCCTGTTTTCTTTGGCACTAAAAAGAATCTTGAGTAAGTTCCAGATTCTATCTGGTCTGTTGGGATCTCCTGGACTCTTTTTTTTTTCCTAGTAGCCATTGTATTTCTAGTGCTGTTGTTTTCCTCTGACTGGGTGGAACATCGGGAAATTTGTATAAAGATGGAGGTGGAAGGGAAAAGGAATTATATAGCCTCTGGAAATAATCCTCAGCACCTACGTATCTTTTTTGATGCCTATCCAGGCTCTGTGATTCAGGGATAAATGACCACTGATTGGCTCTAGAGAGGGACAATAGGACAGCTTTCAGGAGTGTAGACCCTTGGTTATGAGGGCCTCCACCGCCACGTGGGTGATGTCTTCCATTTGAGTTCCCCTCTACCCTTGGGGGAACTATCTCCACATGGATCTTGGAAAGGACCCTGGGACTTTCTGAACCACATCTTTTGACCACCTCATTGATTCCTAGAGAAGGTTCTTTGAGGGGTCAAAAAACATACCCCCACGGCAGAGAGAGTCTTTCCATCTTGCTGACACCTGGACAGTGTGTCCTTTAACTTAGGGCCAAACAACAAACTGCTGTCAAAAGGTGCACTGATTAAGGTGGACTTGAACGGCTCCGCAAAATCACATAAGTGCATCCAGGCATGCCTCCTAATGGCAATGCCTGAGCCTGCTGCCCTTGAGGTGCCTTCAGCTGCATAAGAGATGAGCCTCATGGACAAATTAGAAATGGATTGTAGGGTCACCAACTGTGCAGCCACAGAAGTCTGAGTCTCAGCAGTAGTGGTCCCAGAAAGGGATTTTGACAGTTCCTTTATCAAGTCCCTCTGTAGTCTTGTAAAGTGTGCTAAGTAGTTCAGCGATCTGAGGGCAAAGGTCAGTCAGTGAAGCATACACACATATTCCAAATATGTCCAAAACCCTAGACTCCTTGTTAGGGGGATGGACAGAGGAACTCTGCTCCACATCTATGGGCACTCCCTTGCTCCAAAACTCCCTTCCTACAGGTAGTACCAGAATCTGATCCAGTCTTTTGGAGATTGGCTCACCTTTGTCTGGCTCCTTCCACGCCCGCCTAGAGATCAAGTCAATGAGTTTGTTGGCAGGAGGAGTTACCCAAGAGGTAGACAGGCCAGACCCAAAGGCCTCCAGACTACCAATTCCTCTGGGGAACGGCTATTGGTAGACCAACCACCCCTTTGCTTAAGAATCTCAAGCATATCTCCAAATGAGATGTCTTCTTGTGGTGATCTTGGGGGTTCCTTTCCCTTCATCGAAATCAGTATCTTCAGTGACAGAATCTTGACGGGAGTCCAAATGCTTCCTCTTGCACTTCCTCTTCCTAAGGACTTCTTCATTGGGATGCTCTGGACAAGTATCAGAAGACATAGTAATACCCTGCTGGGTTACTTGGAGACTTTGTGCTGGCTGTCCCTGTGGTGTACAATGCCGAGGCTCAATGCAGAGAGGCACACAAGATCCAGAGGGAAGATTCAAGGAGATAGGGACCATCTGAACTGCAAAAGCAAAAAATACTCTCTCCACCACCTCAAAGGCAGAATGCTCTCAGAGAAGGAAGCCGAATGAGCAGAGAAAAAACACATTTCTGACACATCGGCTCCCCCCTGCCCTGAAGAAAGTCCACCCAAGGCAGAGGTCAGAGCTGAGCTTTCCAATGCTCCGGCTCCGAAGGGAAGATGTGGCTATTACAACTTCAAAGTCAATTCTAATGCCTTGGATCTGACAGGGATACTTCATCTCCAAGAGTCATCCGACTCTGAAACCATCACAGTCGGTGACCTCAGAACTCAGAGAGACAGAGCGAAAGAGAGAGAGAGAGAGAGAGAGAGAGACGCAGAGCCAAAGATACTAAAATCTTTGGATTCGAGCCAGATGGTCCCAGAAGACGTGGACCCAAGGGCTCCAAAATGATAGGTCAGATTGGAGAAGGAGCTGAGACTGGTGGAGTACTGCAAACAAGGACTTCCTGGCCCAAAGGGGTAGGAGCCGGGAGAACTCCCATCTGTATCTACACCAAGAGAAATTTCATCATCATTCTGTCCACATCAGCCTCGGCTAGACTTCTAGAAGAATGAGAAGTTGTTACCAATGGGGCCCTAGAGTGCCAGCGGGACTCAAGATAAGGGGAAGCTACTCTAGAGGATACCAGGTTAACAGAGGGGGAATAGCTGGCCCTGGGCAAAGGTTTCATATCCGAAATACTAGGATCTGAGGAAGCTGTTTTCGACTCTGACATCGGCTTAGCTGGAGCAGTCTTTGGATCTAACTTTCTGTGCTTTTTCCATGATGGTTCCATGGTAGGATCTGATGAGGGAAGTTGAGGATCCAGAAGACCTTGAAGGCTTTAGCCGAAGGCTCCTTAAGTTTAAGTTTGGGGTGGGGTTGAACCCCAGAAATAACCTCTGAAAAAGAAGACGGTAACAATCCTTTCAAAATTAATTTATTTTTTCTATCTACAATTGCTCACGGGTTGAATGCCTTGTAGATACAGCAATCTACCTGTAAATGCTCTGGCCCCAAACAACAGACACACACAAAAATGCACATTGGAGAGAGGAAACTTGTGCCCACATTTCTGGCACTTTTTAAAGCCAGATGGATCCTTTTCAGACATTTTAAAATAATATAAGAAAATTAGTAGAGAGATTTTTTTTTTCTTTTGCTAACAAATAACTAGCAAAAATACAAAAAGAGAAAAATACCAGTAATAGCAACCAGAATTACACTAAAAGTGTATAGGAGGGAAAGGGGAAAAGAGCTTGCCAACTACGGTAAGAAGATTACACTAAAAAAAGTGTAAAAAGGGAGGAAATGGTGATAGAAAACAGTAAGAAAAATGTAAGATTTTATAAGGAATAACAAAAGGAATAAATTTATCTTCCCACTCTACTCAAACGCTCGAGATCTTAAAGTGACCATGCCCACATGGGAAAGCAGCAAACAAGATCTGGGATATGTTAGGGGTTGGTGCATTATGGGTAAGGGAGGAGCTTGAGAGCTTTTTAGTAGCCACGAGCCAAAATAATGGCTGAGTCGGGTCTGAGGGTAATTTCTGAACCCAACTGTTGAGTAATGAATAAAAAGTGACAACATCAGATCAAATCTTTTCCATTTATTCTTGTAAATCCTTCAAGTAGAAGCTTTTTGAGGGGATAACAACATATGGAAAACTGGGCAGGAGAGCCTGCGCTGTCTAGCAATCAATGGAACTGGAGAAATCATGCGGTTAGTTTGTGTCCTGGTAAGTTTGGATGAGTCATACCCATTGGGTGAGACAGAAGGTATGGAGTGAGAACCAGTATCCAAGGTGGATGCAGGAGGTCAAGCCAGAGGAAGGGGAACCAAATCTGACAAGGTCAATAAGGGGCAATGAGGATTACTGTGCTCTTCAACTGGAATGCTTTTTGTAGAAGTTTGGGAATGAGAGGTAATGGTGGCTAAACATAAAAAAGACCAGAGAGCCAGTCATGGACCACAGCATCTCTTGGTGACTCCTTCATTGGAGGGATCAGGGCAAAGAACCTGCTGCACTTTTTGTTGAGAGGAGAGGCAAACAGGTCACAGCATGGTTGACCCCATTGACAGAAAATCTATTCCTCTACTTTGGCATTGAAAGACCACTCACGAGGCATCACAATCAACCTGCTAAGTCTGTCAGCAATCACTTTGGATTTCCCCAAGATGTGTATTGCTTTTAGAACATGACCAGAAGAGACTGCCGATTACCACACTCTCATTGCTTTTTGACACAGATGGTAAGATCTGGTTTCTTTGTGTTTGTTGATATACCAGACCACTGACATACTGTCCATCTGAATGGCCATTATGCCAGAAGGAAGAACATCTTGAAAGGTCTGCAACAGTAGTAGGACTATTGTCGTCTCGAGGATACTGATATGCAACTTGGCTTCTTCAGAGCACCACTCACCTCAGACTGTCCTTCCCAAGCAGTGCTCCCTACCCATTTGGGAGGTACCATGGTCATAGTGGAAATGGGGAGGGGAGGATAAATGGATGGCCTTTGGAGAGCTTGTTTGAATGAATCCACCAAAGAAGATATCTTTCACATGCTCGTGTGATCTTGACTGGAGCAGTTAATGGATGTTGAAGAATGGACCACTGGACTGAAAGTGTCTATTGAAGAATATGCATGTGAAATCTGGCCAGCAGAATGAGAGTAATAGTTGCTGCCATGGAACCCAGGGACTGTAAGATTAGTTGAGCCAGAAGTGAAGAATATTGAATCACTTTTCTGAGTTGGGACCTCAGTATCTGTATTAGAGTACAAAAAAGAGAGGCTATCTGACTGACTGTATACAGATAATAAGCACCTATGAACTCCAGACTCTGTGTCGTTGTGAGTTCTGATTTGTTGTAATTGACTATGATTCTCAGATGAACACACAAGAAAAGCAAGTAGTTGCTTGCCTGTAAAAGTCCATGCCTGGTTGTGGGAGTTAGAAGCCAGTCATCTAGATATGGAAACACTTGTAATCCCAGCAGTCTCAAGTGAGCTGCTACCACTGCCATGCATTTGGTGAACACCCTCAGGGCTGTGATGAGACCAAAGAGTAGAGTACACTGAACTGGTAATGACTGCCTCAAAGCCGGAAGGGCAGGTATCTTTTGGAGCACCTGTTCATTTTGATGGATAACACAGGTAATCAAAGTACATACAGATGAATGGTTCTATCCCAAAATGGTTCAAAAAGCATTAATATGTAACATAAACACAAAACATATTTCTTCTAAAACACATTTCACTGAATCATATTTCAAAGTAAATCTACAGCAAATACTCCTTCAAAAGTTTTTTTTTGTATCCCCCCCCCACCTAAATATACTAACTTATGGTTGCACAACCAAGGAGAAATGAGAAAACACCATACACAGTGAATCACTGTTAATGTGCAAACATA
The DNA here is from genome assembly GCF_019279795.1 of Protopterus annectens. NCBI lineage: Eukaryota > Metazoa > Chordata > Ceratodontiformes > Protopteridae > Protopterus > Protopterus annectens. The sequence continues at coordinate 1,161,101,075 of NC_056741.1, read as the reverse complement.
GATTTCTAGATACGGGGGGGACATAATGGTGAGCATTGACAAGGTAAATATACTGTTTTTGACCAATGTGCATTGTAATTCATATGATCTTAAGATCCTAAACTATACTGACAGTGAATGTCTATAGCCTATATATTTTTCTATAAGTTGTGCTTCCATCAAATACTTTTCAATTTATTTTACCTGTGATTGATAAAATTAAATGTACCCATTTATGTGTGCGTCTCTGCATGTGTGTGTGTTTGTGTGTATGTATATGTATATATATATATATACATATATATATATATATATATATATATATATATATACACACACACATATATATATATATGTGTGTGTGTGTATATATATATATGTATATATATATATATATATATATATATATATATAAAGTTCACTACTTTGAACGTGTAATAGGAAGCCTCATTTCTGCGAAAGTTCACTTTAACGAAAGTGAACTTTTGCGTAAGTGCACTTCACCGAAAACACCGCAGCACAGTGGAGGACATAAAAAACAAGTGATGTCCTCCACTATGGTGCGACAGTCACGGACCTTAGGGTTAGGGCACGGGTTAGGGCAAGGGGATAGTTAGTAGAGCTATCCCCTTACCCTAACCCATGCCCTAAGGTTTGTGGCTATCGCACCACAGTGGAGGACATTGCTATGTCCTTCACTGTGCTGCAGTCGTCACGGACCTTAGGGTTAGGGCACGGGCTATCCCCTTACTATGACCCGTGCCCTAACCCTAAGGTCCGTGAGTACTGCACGGAAGTTCAGTACAACACCCGTTCGTTGTACTGAACTTTGCGTAAGTGCACTTTCGATTAACTGCACTTTTGCTGCAGTGAGCATTCCATGCACTATTTCGAATTAGTGAAAATTCGATCTAGTGTATGGAACCTACATATATATATATATGCACATACTTTTTTTTTTGCTGTTTTTGACCTTGCTATCTGTCACTCATCAGTCTCTCCCTGGCCAATTGGCCCATTCATTTCCCATTGCTAAAACTTAAATGGAAGGGGCCATCATTTAGGCAGCTATCAGGATAGCTTGAGCTTTTTGAAGTATTCGCCCTACTTCCCTGGATGCACCTATCAAAGTGTTAGGGGGATATGCAAACGGTTGACAGTGGAAGACATCCCCTCACATATGCAAGTAAGGATTCCCTCCAAAAAAACCTGCCTCTCACTCTAAAGGACTTTGGTGGTTATTCTGGTCTTTACTGGAGAAATCACACCACTTTTTGTGACCCAGAGTACATAAAACCTCCCTTCACTCCACCCCACTAGGGGCAAGCAGGCCATGCTCCTTCACTCCTCACCCTCTTTGCTTATCTCCTTCAGTACCTGGGTGGCTAAGTGAAATCAGTTGCATTACAGTTAGAGTAACATCCCCATGTGCCATGAAGCCACAATTAAAGTAGAAAAGCAATATTTATATAAAGAGCTCAATAGCTTCAGTGTGGCACTATTTCATATGAAAGGAAGGAAATGGGGGGAATGTAACCTCTTATCATGGACACTTTCTACTGTCTGGACTAGATAACTTTTCTTTTCCTTTGTGAAAGATGATCAAAACTCTTCTTTCATTATCACTGTTGTTTTGTTTTTTTCATAATTTCTGCCACTCTACCCAGTCTATTTTGTTTATAGGTTCATAGGTAGGTACTAGGCTATTGGCCCTAGGGCATATACAAGCTTAGCCAAAAAGGTACCCTGGCTTTCGCCACCCAAGAAAATTATTTTTCTGTGCCCCTGTCAAGCAGAACCACAGAAGTGATCCACGTGGTGAATATCCTATTACCCATCCAATCATCAACATTTTTCTTGAAGAGTGCTAATGAGGAGCTCTGTTTGACATAGATAGGTAGTCTGTTCCATAGTGTGGGCAGTCTCCAGGACAGGAATCTATCCCTCCAGCATGTTCTGTTTATTGTGGTGACAAGGTTTAGGTCTCTAGAGTGTAGCTCGGAGGGATTGGGATTTCTTTAAGTGGAGCATGTCCAACAGCTCTGGATTTGACATAGTTTTGTATGTTAGGCAGAGATCGCCTCTGAGTAGGTGATATGTAACGGAGTAAAGCTGGAGTTTTTTGAGACGGTCTATATAGGGCATCTGTTTGAGGCCAGTAATCCTCTTTGTGAGGTATTTCTGTGGCCTTTCCAGTTGTTGTAGATTTCTTGTGAGGTACATACCAAAAGGGGCATTGTACTCTATAATGGGTCTAATGACTGATGAGTAGAGGGGAACAATAACCTCTTTTTTCTGGATGAGAAACCTTTTGTGATGAGGAGTGCCACGTAGAAGGATTTCCTGACCACTGTGGTGATGTGATTGTCAAAGGAGAGACTACTGTCCACCTGTGTCCCAAGGTCTCTTATCACACTTTCAGTGTTAAGTAGACTGCCGCTTATGTGGTAGTTCATGGGTACAGAGTTTTTACCAAAGGGGATGAGAATGCACTTTTTGGCATTGAGCTTGAGGCCATGGCTTTGACACCAGGCTTCTATCTCAGTGAGGCCCTTTTGTAGGATGTCCACATTGTTAGGAGTTTCGATTATGGCTCCTAGTTTGCAGTCATCTGCGAACTTAGTTAGCCAAAGACCTTCTGTGTTAGCCTGTACTTCAGAGAAGTAGATATCAAACAGGAGAGGACCCATGACTGAACCCTGTGGTACTCCACGTGTCACTGGTCTGAAGTCTGATTTGGAGTCTGCTACTTTCAGAGTGTGAGTTCTGTCAGTAAGCCAAATGGCAACCCATCTTGTGACATAGGGATTTATACCTAGTATAGTGAGTTTATCTATAATTCCAGAGTGGGGGATGGTGTTGAATGCCTTGGCGAGATCTAGATAGGCTGTGTGAACCACTTTACCCTCATCTATGACTTTGGTGACTGCTTCAAAGAAGTCTATCAGGTTTAGGAGACATGATCTGCCTTTTACAAACCCGAACTGTGTTATAAATAGCTTTGCTATTCTCATTTATGATTGAACTGGCTATCATTTCTTCAGTCTGCATGCCACTGCACTACATATAGGGCATGCCTATGCCAATAGACTGCTAAGCTCTGCTCATGCAGTTTATCACACTGACATAGCACAAGCTGGAAACTGCAAGAGCTGCACAACAGCACATGGACTACATATCATTTGATCATATCTGGTTCCCAACAGCTATTCCCCTACTTCTTCTGCCAGACTACCCTGCATACCAAACCACTGGAATTCCCATTAGTAAAATTTCTATGCTTATTGTGCACATGGATGCACATGCATGTATACATTTATGGGCTACAAATGAGAATAACCCATGCAGTGGTGTAATTGTCATTATGAGTAGGAATGACATGGATACCCATACTTTCAAACATTTGTGTACAGAATGCACTAGTCTTCTAAATGATGGGCAAGGCATGACTGTGTCTGTTAGCACTTTCCCCCTCTAATCTTTGTGTATGTATTGCCATACACAGCTAGTGACACTTCTGTACACATTGGACATACTGCTGTGCACACTTGTGACATACTATGAATACAAGCAAAGCTATACTTGCTGAAGTACTGCAATTTTCTTTGTACGTATTGTAAGATATCATATTTTACCTAATGATACATAGTCTTCATAAAGTACCTGTCAAATCAGCAACTGTTCACAAACATCACTGTACTGACCACGAAAACATGTAGACTACTCAATGGATTAAAGTAATTCTACTGTTTATTAGGTGCCAGGTCTTGAAAACATCCTTTAGAGTTAAATTGTAAAATGGACTGTATACATATATTCTGTCAGTCTTGTAATCAAGTAACTTAATTTGTGTTTCAGCTACTCTGTCTACTGAGGTTACCTATTACCAACTTTATAATTAGTTTCATATTTTTCTCTGCACTCTATAATCTCAACTGTCTGGGCATTCATCGTAAAACAAGTAAGACATACTGATTTTAAAAAATTAAAATTATCCATTTTTTTTTGATGAGCACTGAGTTTTTCTTTCATGATTTATTTCCCAGCTAAAGTTGAAAATGGGATCACGTCATTTACTGTAACTAAAAGCTGTTTTGGGCATATTTTTGGAAGTCATATTTATATGCTGCAAGGACACATTTATTTCTCCATGATTACAAACTAACAGGCAAACTATACTGAACATACTGATTTTCATTAGACAGCTCGGCGTACTATTGCTCATGAGACAACATGCTACCACTAGCTAAATTTCTAATTACATAATTATATTTTAAGTGCTGATACTGGCCCAGACCTTAGCCATTTATATCCTAGAGCATTAGTTCTTACATTCACATCCATATTTTTTTCATGGTAGGAGTTTGTTCCACATGCTTAATGTTGTGACCAGATCAGGATACGTATAAATAAACCATCTGTGGAAAGCACCTCCTACATGAATTTCTTGCCTGACCTAGAAGACAGAGCAAGTCTTCATATGGTAAAAGTCTTATGTTAAAATTGAACCCAATATTTACAATTATCAGCCCCCACATGCTGAAATGAAGGCCTAGCAGATGCTTTTTGGGTGAAACAGTTTTATTTGACAGTATTATTACATTGCGGTGGTGGTGCTGCGGTAGCGTTGTCACCTCACGGTAAGACGTTGTCCTGTTCGATTCTCAGCTAAAGCGTCTTCTGTGTGGAGACATGAGTGAATGGGCATACTTTCGTTGAAGGCTGTGCATCAGGGATGGCAACTCTGTATGTAAAAATCTACTGCCAATCATTAGCGGACCGGAGTTCCGCTGTGGCGACCCCTAACCGGGAAAAGCCGAAAGATACAACAACAACAACAACATTAAAGCATAAAGACTGTCAAACATACTGCAGATTGAAAAAAAAAACTTGGATGATTTGAATAATAAGCATAGTCATTTCCCTAAATTTAAATACAGAAAGCT
>NC_056741.1:1160978650-1161093650 GCF_019279795.1 Protopterus annectens | reverse complement strand
TGTGACTGATATCTATATTGCTGACATTATGTTGCTAAATATCTTATTCACTAAATCTTTTATCTAAGTCTTTCTTAACTGAAATCGGCTCTGCCTAGTTTGGCTTTCTGCTTAACAAAGAAAAATAAAACAAGTTAAATGAGAAAAGCAGGATACAAAATAAAAAACATAGGAAAAATGTACAAAACAGTGGCTACTAAAATAGATTCTGGTCCTGACGGAAGGGATCTGGTTGCTTAAATGACAACTATGTTATATTACGTTGTGCTTAGAAATATACACTATTAGTGATAATGATCAGGATGATTATTAGCATTACTTCATAAATAGTGTGAAAGTGAAAATGGAATTAGACGTTGAAGCTATAGCATTAATAATCTTGGTAGAAGACTATAAAAGAAATTGTTTTCTGACAGAGCTTTAAAAAGAGTTCACATTTTTCTGGAAACTTATATAGGAGAGAAAGCGAACCTTGAGGGTAAAATAAATGAGCCTGGAAAGTATGAATGTAATGAGCATTGTGTTAGATTTTTACAGTTTGAGATTGTGGAAGATCGCCCTAAAAAAAGAAGTTATGTGCTCACCATAACGTTCTTTTTCTGTTGTCCATTTTCATTCTTCAACATGTGGGTTTGGATCTGATCCTAAGATCCAACTCAGCTGCTTTTTACAGCTCGTGGATGCTCCTCCCTTACCCATAATGCACCAGTCCCCTCTTTCCCCAGATCTTGTTTGCTGCCCTTTATTGTATAAAGCAATGAAACTAAAGCTTCTATGTGGAAAGTCATTGAAGCGCAAACAACTGGAACTCTGGTTCCTATAATAATTTCCCATTCTTCTAGAAATCATCAAAAAAAGGGCAGGGAGCTGGAAGAAGGGGAGTTGAGGAAGAAAGAAAATGGACAACACAGATGGAACATTATGGTGAGTAAATAACTTATTTATCTGATGCTGCCAATTTTCATTCATTCCTTAACATGTGGGACAGAGTCCCCAGCTATCTGAATCCCAGGTGGACTCCAAGGAAGGGTATTCCTGAGAACTGTTGAGTTGAAGGCTGCTCTGCCCCTCGAGACCAGATCCAATTTGTAGTGAGTAATAAAGGTATGAGGAATAGCTCAAGTTGCAGCAGCACAGATATCGTCCATGGAAGACCTGGATAAAAAAAAAAAAAAACTGATAAAGTTCCATGGACCTGGTTGAACGTTGGATACAAATAATTCATCTGTTTTTCAAAATGTCTCTGATATGTGAAGACAGAAATGTAACTGTCTGTGGACATCTAATAAATGCAAAATATACTCTCCTTTTTTTTTTTGAAAAATTTGAAAGAACACAGGGAGGTTAACAGACTAATGTTGGATCCTGACAACATTTTAGGAAGAAAACATGGACTGATTCTTAAGGACTTAAGGACACAGTATCCTTATGGAATATTAAATAAGGAGGCTTAGAAGATAAAGTTTGAAGTTTCAAAACCCTCCTAGCTGATGTTATGGCTATCAGAAATATAGTTTTCTAAGTCAAAAATTTCAAATCGTATTTTACAGCTGGTTCATATGGTTTCTGAGTGAGGGCCTGTAACATTAAATTCAGATCCCATGGCAGAGTAGGATCTTTAAAGGATGGTCTGAGTAGAAAAGTTCCTTTTATAAATGCCTTACAAAGACATAAAGAAGCCAATGTAGAATTATCAACTCTGATATGGAAATTGGTAATGGCTGCTAACTGAATCTTAACCACTGAGAACTAGTCCATCATTAAAGATAGAAGTCAAGAATTCAAGAATCTTACATACAGGTGCTGAAAAAGAATCAATGTCTTGCTGCTGCACCCAAAAGACAAACCTATTCCACTTGCTCCTGTAAATTTTTCTTGTGGAAGCTTTGGGGAAAGACAAAAGAATGTGGCATACTGGGGAAGAGAGCTTGGATTGTCTGGTTATCAGCAGAACTGGAGAAACCATGCGGTCAACTTTAAGCCCACAATGTCTGGGTGAATGATGTTTGTTGGGTGAGACAGGAGGTCTGGAACTGGATCCAGAATCCCAGGTGGGTAAATTAATGACACCATAGGAAGGGAAACCAAATTTGTCCAGGCCAGTAAGGGGCAATGAGAATGACTTTGCTCTTCAACCGGGATGCTTTCTGTAGAAATTTGGGGATTAAGGGAGTAGGGGGATGAGCATAAAAGTGACATGGGGGCCAATCGTGTAAGACAGCGTCCCTCGGTGACTCTCCCGGTGGGAGGATTTGGGAAAAGAACCTGCTGCAATTGTTGTTTAAGGGAGATGCAAATAGGTCACACCATGGCTGGGCATAGTGAACCCAGTTAATAAGCAGCATGATGAATACATTTTAAATTCATTTAAAAATATTTAAAGTACATATAATGTTAAAAAATACACTTAAATGACCTCATAATTACTCAAAATAAAAAAAAATAATATATATATATATTATAAAAAAAAATATTGAAACTTTCTTATTAATGTAATGAATTTTTTATAGAATATATCACAGGAATAATATAACAAAATCAAAGTTTGACTGACCTAAGTTTTAACAAAAGACTAAGGAAATATTACCATTCAGACCTGGAGGTTTATTAGCTTCAAGTACAATTTGCCAAAATGTTTCTCTAAATTCCAACTTGGATTCCCAGGGTCTGCCCCTCAAATCCTTAGGGACAATTTCAATCACAAAGAAGGAAAATTTGGCCTTGGAATATGTTAATGTATGCCTAAACAGTGCATTACTGTTATTTCTTTTATTAATATCATTAACATTCATAAATCCTTTGTTTTAATTATTTCCATTTAACCAATGTAGAAACATTCACAGGCACCACAGGAGGTTAAATAAACCAGACCCTGGGAATTACAGCTGGAATAGGTGTATGCTTTAAGTACTTTCTGCCTAGCAGTAACCAAAACCTGTTCTTTCGGTGCAATGTAAACACACTGTGTACACGCCCCACATTTAAAAGTACCTTTCCTTATGTTTGAATACACATTGTAATTATTAGCATGTTCCAATAAATTTCGATATTATGACCTCTCCAACCGTTCCTGCGATCCTTGATTTTGTGGACTCCCTCGACCGTGTGTATGGCATCTATCATTCATCTATCGTTCTAACTATATCCTCCTCTGCCTCGGGGGGGGGGGGGGGAGTCTTCCTGAGTGTCCTGCAAAGGGCTCTGCAACTTCCAAAACCACGTTTTCTTACTGCCATGCTGGTTCTTAGAAAACGTCCGTCGTGGAGTAGAAAAACAAATCCCGAAACAGACAGGCTCTTACCATCTTTCTCACTCTGGCTCATGGAGTCATGTACCATAGGTCCAAGCAAGGTGGAGCCATCAAAATGGGCATTAACGAAGGACTGTTTGAAAGGCTCCGCAAAATCGTACAGCCTCATCCAGGGATGACATCTAATGGCAATGCCTGAACCGGCCACCCTTGACATAACCTCCTCAGCATGAGACATGAGCCTCAGTGACGCATTAGCCAGGAAATGTAGGGTGGACAACCTAGAGGAAATGGAGTCCTGCTCCTCAGGAGGTATAGACCCAGGGACCGAGCTAGAAAGTTCCTTAACTAAGCCTGTTGTACTCAAGTAAAATGAGAGAGGTAGTTCAATGCACGAAGAGCAAAGGTAGATGAGGCATAAACCCACATACCAAATCTGTCCAGAGCCTGGGATTCTCTATTCAGGGGGTGAACAGAAGAGCTCTCCTGTGCGAGCTCCTTCTTGGTGGCTGCTGCCACAAACAAGGCATCTACAGGGATTCCCTTAGACCAAAACTGTTTGTCAGCTGGGGCACTCAAAATTTGATTATCATGCTTGGGGATGGGTTCTGCTGTATACGTCTCTTTCCAAGCCCTCAATGACACCAGCTGGATCAGCGAGTCAGCCGGGGGGACACTCAGGTGGCAGATGGACTGGGCCCAAAAGCTTCCAACAACAGCAACTCCATTGGGGGGATTGGGAGGATAGGAGGATCATCCACCCTTCTGGTGAAGGATTTCAAGGATGTCACCAAAGGTGACCTCGTCGGATGGAGATCTGGCAACCCTTCACCTTCCTCGAAGTTGGTATCTGTGGTAAGGGATTCCGTAGGGGAATACATGTGCCTCCTTTTACATGGTCTCTTCTGAGGAACCTCCTAGGGGGGGCACTCCAGAGAGGTCTTAGAAGAAATTTGGGGGTCCACTGAAGGAGCAGCATGGAGGCTTTCTGGGACCGGCTGTCCATGTGGTAGCTCATAGGTCTTGGACCCAGTTCTAGATTGGGACAGAGGAGGTTCCATTACAGTAGGTGCTGAGGGTCTCTTGGGAGTAGAGAAGACCCTTCTCCTCCACCTCAAATCCAGAAGGACTCTGAACAACCTAGGGCTGTCTCACCAGGGCCAAAACCATTGCAGCAGACACCTTCCAAAATGGACAGGCCTCCTGCTCTGAGGGGGGAGTCAGAGCGGAGCCATCAAAGTCTGTGGCCTTGAGGGGAAGAGACAGGTCCAAGAACTTTCGAGTCAAAATCAACCTCCCCCAGAACCGACCTCGACACTCCAGCACCAAGACACATTCAGAACCCAAGCAGCTGGAGCCGAGCAAGTTGGGGAGAATGTCGGAGGCGAAGAAGAAATTTATATTGGCTCCGACACCCCAGCACTGGGAACTGACAGAACCAACAGCTCCAAAATGAAAAGATGAATCAGAGAAGGAACAACAGACTGGAATGGGAAGAGCCTCATGGATCTGGAAGTGGACAGGGTAACACAAGCCCCATCTGGATCTGTGTCTCGAGGAACTGCCTCATAAGCTTACCCACATCCCTAGAAGACAGGCTTTGAAAAGACATAGACAAAGCCAAGGATGGGGGATGGGGAAATCTCCATGGGGAATGTTTCAGAAATCATCCAGGGAGACCCAGTATGGAAGATCCTGGCTCCAACACAGCTGGAGCTGATGCCAGGGAAAAAACACTCAGCCCCGTAGCCAAGCAGGAGGAATGGGACACAGGAGAGGAGGAGGTAAGGGAACTCAGAGCCGACTGGGTCTGTTCCGAAGACTTAGTCTTCTTACTGGGAGGTTCCAAGGAGGACCGCATGGGTGACAGTCTCATGGACTCCCAGCCTTCCTTGGGCTACTTAGCTGGGGGTTGAGCCCTTGATGAAAAAGGAACCCCTGAGGATTTAAAATGAGCTTGCTTCTCCTATCAGCCAGAGCCTGAGGGTGAAAAGTCCTGCAGATATCACAAGGGGCTTCCAAATGGAGAGGCCCCAAACAGTAGACACACTCCCCATGGGCATCACATAAAGGGATCTTTCGCCCACAGGAAGTGCATTTCTTGAACCTTAAAGGCTTCTGATTAGCTATAGGAGACAGAAAAGGGATGCCAAGGAAAAAGAACAAAAAGGAAGAAAGATTTATTTATTTTTTTTACTAAGAAAGTCTAATGGACAGAGTCCCGAGAACTAAACAGAAAAGAGAAAAGATGGAAGGGTAGAAGACAGGCAAAAAGTAAAGAAAAAACTTACCAAAAATGCTGTGAGGGGAAGTTCAAGCGGAACTCACTGCTGAACACCAAACGTGGCAAACAAGATCTGAGGTAGCATGGGGGAAGTGGGGCATTGTGGGTAGGTAGGAGGAGCTCAAGCTTGGAATCTCAAGCTGTGAGAAGGCAGCCAGTCGGTTCTGAGCAGTGGAACAGAGTCCCTCAGGTTAATGGAGTGAGTTGGACTACATCAGATAAAATCTTTAGCAGCAAGTTATGTGTGGTGACTTGCACAGAAAACACTTCCTGACAAATCTGTAAAATGCCAGACAGAAGGAACTGTACTACAAATTGTACTTTTGCACCTCTTAGAGATGCCAAAAATAATGCAGCAGCTCATATATGTAGATTTTGCATAACTTTCTATGGGCAATGCAGTTATTGTAGTTCTGAATGATCTCTCCTGCAAGTAATAAACTGTAACATACTGCAATTCATGAAAAAGAATGGTATAAAGCAATAAGTATCCCATTATCCAGAAAGCAATGGGCTGAAAGAGCCTCATACAGACATCAAAATATCAGTACAATTTATGAACACAGATAAAAAGCCATTGTAACTCACTTTTTTGTGAACACAGAAATGTCATTCATTCAGCCACAAATAAGATACCCACCATACTATTACTGGAAAGAAACTTGAAATTATGTCTGAACTTACTGATGTCTAATATTTCTAGATATGTCAGTGACAAACTACTACCAAGGTATGCATCATGGGCCCTTATGAAGTTTCAGTACAGACCACTATGTTTTGACATATAATGCATGTCACAAAGGCTATATTTTTGTGAGAAATAGTTTTTAATGGATTCAGTAGATACAGGTCAGGGAGTCTGGAGAAGACATGTGAAACTAAACAGGCATACGTGTCAGTCTGGCAGCTTGGATTCAACTGGACACAAATTGAAGACAAGTAACTTACTACTCCAGAATAGCCAGATGAGATGACCCATATCATAGCCAGAGATAGATGGGTGTTCTACCATGACCACAGAAAAATAGAAGTCCCAGTTACAAGATGGAAAGATCATCAGGCAGAGCTGTAGCTATGTTATTTAGTAGGTCTGGGTGATGTGCCCACAAATGCTGCCCCCAGCCAAAGATGACGACAAAAAAAGGCCAGAGTCCAGGAACAGATACTGAGATGAGTACGAACTTAGAAGGATAAATGACTAAAACCAGGGTCCCTTTGGGATTTCAAGCCAAGAGTCTAGTCAGGTAAGATCAGAAGTGTTGTGGCACTCTACGTTGTCAGAAACCTTCAGTGTAGGTTCCCTGCAGTGGGTTCTGCTAAAGATTCCACTATGATTATGTCAAACGTCTTTGGGAAACGTGACAAGGATGTGAACCTGAATGCTGTATACATAGTGATAATCTGCAAGGATAATACCCTGAGTACTGTAAACATACTAACGATATACAAGTACGACCATCTTTAGCACTGTACAAGCCCTACCCCAGGAAGAATCACATTTGTAAGGGGGATAAAGAGCAAGTTTTACATTTTCAGTTAAAAATAGCATACAGTGATGTAAATGAACACAGTGTTAAAATAATGTTGCTTAGAATTGTACTAACAATGCTTTTTCTCTTAGTCTTTAGAGCAGGCTGTCAGTTAATCATTTCAGGTAAAAGCCAACAGACCTGGACAACGTTAACCAAAAACGGATGTGAATGTCCATGACAACAGAATGATTTTTCAGCACATAGGAAAAAGATGGTTTGCTAACACACAAACAAGATAGCTGTTTTTGGTTGACATTGTTCCAGTTTTGCAACAACGCATGAAGAAAAGACTCTACATTCTGTTTTGCAAGGAAGCATAAACATTCTGCAAGAATTTCTCAAATCCTCATATAAATACCAGAATAGTATTAACTTCTACTGCATTCACCACACCAACTTCTAAATGAGATTTTGTTCCCTATTTACTGTACTTAATTGTCTCGATTAAATAATTTTATAGAACATAGCTAGTTAGCTGGCACCCCATGCAGTTCCACGATGTGGCACTCCCCTGGACTCACAGTTGGGAAGCAAAAAAAGTCTTTCTTCACAAAGCTGAAGACCAAAAAAAGTCTTAATATGTTCTGCTCTGAAGCTATGACAGTACCTGACTTTTCTGCTGAGAACCATAATATCCTCTGGACTCAATTACTGCATCTTTTGTGAGAGTTCTCACAGCCTCTGATATTGTGTTGCTGTGAGTGCTGGTATTGGTCCTAAAGCTCTTGTGGGTTGCAGCCTATTCTTCAGTATGGTGCCTGGAACTTAATGCCAGCCTTGGTGAGTGTATTACACTTGCTGTCCTGTTTCTCAAACTCAATCCTTGATCAAGGAACCATCAAAGGAGGCATTCATAAATTAGGACTTTATGTTCTCAGTTAGTAATAGAGTTTCTCTTTAGCTTCTGAGGATGGCACCTCTTCCAAAGTCTTAAGTAATTTAACTAAGTCCCTCTGGAACCTCTGCATGAGAATCTGGTGGTTCAGCATCCTAATGTCAAACATACAGAATGGGAAAACCTGCCTCCACACTATGTCTAAGGACTGGGAGTCTCTGGTCAGATAATGCAAGTTCTTAGCCTAAGGTGCATGTGTCTTTTTCAAGGTGACAGCCACCATCATACAACCTTCAAAAAGGTTTTATGAGTAGATGGGACTATCCTTGATGGCAGCAATATTTTAATTGGCCTTTTAATGATGGGAGACACCATACTGGGATTCTTAAATACATTATCCAGTACCAAATGAATCATTTCATCCAAAGGTAGAACCACCTAAGAGGTAACTCTAAGTGAGTTGAAGGCCACTGGAAAGATATGTTTAGAATAAAACAGTTCGCCTTGTGGCCAGTTTGACTTAACTTGATTGACTCTAATATTTCCCCAGATTTTGGGGTATATGGGGAAAAGTAGAAGAATCAGCCTCTGGAACCACATCATTTTCAGGACGTGGGAAACTGTACAGATAATTCTACATATAGTTTTCCTGCCATGACCTGGATGGGAAGAGTTCTGGGAGAAGAAGAATGCACCTGACAAGAGGAATCATCCCTCGGATGCCTTCCCATCCCTCTGTCCAGCAAAGATAGGGATGGCAACACTGGCCCTGGCATAGGTGGGTCTAGGAATACCATCAACTGAATTGCCTCAGACATAGCCTGATGCACTGCAGCAGAGGCAGTAACTAATACTGAAATCGAGCTTCGGGCCACCAGGAGCAACCCTGACACTAAGATCGAAAAAGTTGATCCTGAAGTCTGTGGTTGAGCCAAATCCTGATGCCTTGGCTGAGGTCAAAACTCTGCACTGTTGAACAATGAAAAACTAAGTTCTGGGATGGAATACTTGTCCCTGGGTCCAAAGAGGATAAAGTCGACCCCCCCAACCCCTGCTAGGGTGAGGTATGGATCGATCCCAAGATGGCGGAGGTCATAACTGCTGACATCAGTTTTAACACTAGAACTAAGGATGTTAAGACAAGGGCATCAGGGCCCAAAAGGAAGGCCCAAGAAGAGCAATCTGCAGCAAAAGTCTGAAAAGTCTGACAATGGCAGTGCTCTGAAGCCCTTAGTGTTACCTGAAGGTGAGACCTGGGATCATAAGAGCTGGACTTGAAAGAAGGCCTTCTACATCATCCTGTAATCTACCAGGGATTCAGTGTAGAAAATCTAATTCAGAAAGCACCATAACAGGATAGAGCAGTGGACATCCAAATTAAGGGGGAAACCAGTGGAATGGGAAGCAATTGGTTAGGTGCCATATGAAGATATTTTGGAGCCTTCCACAGGAAACCAGTACAAATGTTCACTTGAAGCTGGACAGCAACAGAAGGAACAGAAAACTGTGGAAACTCTGACACAGTCAATGCTGAGTGGTGATATGTTAGCGAGTTCCCATATGGCAGAGCAACGGATGGCACAAGATGAAATTGAAGAGAATGTGCCACAGAAAGATGCTATAGAACTTTCTGTAGAATGCCTGCAGGAAATGGAAAACAAAAAACGTGCCCTCAGTTTAGAAGAAAACGAGCTAAGAGAAGAGTCACTTGATTTACAAGAAAGAGATTAACATATTACGATCAATGAAAGAAATAGACTGCAGAAGGTCAATAAAACCCAAAAAGTCAGAAGTTTGATAAAACAAATGAACACAGTAATTAGGACTGCCCATAGAGATCCATGCGATATAACAGAAGTAAACTGGATATATTACTGTGCAGCTAAATTAATAACTTATAAAGTTCTACCACAAGAACACAGGGTAGTGAGGGAAAGGAAGGGGAGAAATTGAATACAGTCATGAAAGTATCGAATAGAGAAAACTACAAAGCAATTAAGACAAGAAGTGTTACTGTTGGAAGAGTATAGAACAGGTAACAGATCGACAAACTTACTTAGAGAGACATGATAAAAGCAATGTGCAGTATTAGAACAGATCAGGATCTATCATGCACTATCTCAAATAAACTACAAATCTCAGCACAGTAGGAAAAACATAGAAGATACGCAGATAAATATAAAGGAAAAGTACAAAATAAGCAATTTATTGAAGACCCAAAAAAGTTTTATAGAGAATTGGGAAACAAAGTAAAAGGAAATGAAAGACTACCAAAAAAAAAGAAGAAATAGATATACTTTGGAGAAGAATTTATGAAGATCTTGTGGAACATAACAAAGATGCTAAATGGATAGAAGTAAAAGAAAGAATAATAAGTTTAAAGGTACAGTCTATGAAATGGGATGAAGTAATAGCCAGAGAGATTGCAACAAAGTTAAGGCAAGTCTTTAATTGGAAAACCCCAAACCCAGATGCAGTACTTAACTTCTGGTTAAACGTATTAACATCTCTGCACAAAGATTTAGCCATGGGTAAGAGCTATTTATATGTGCACCCCAAACAGACACCAACCTGGCTAACAGGAAAAACAATGCTCCTACTTAAGAGTGAACCTTCAAGCCACCCTAAAAATTATAGACCAATAACTTGCCTTCCAACGATATATAAACTATACATTGGAATGGATGCCGACAGAGTTTATAGTCATTTAGAAGAAAACTCAATTATGGCAATAGAAGAAAAGGGCAATAAAAGAAAGTCATATGGAACAAAGGATCATTTGTTGTTAAATAAAGTCATACTGGAGAACTGTAAAAATTGGAAGAATTTAAGTATGGCATGGACTGACTACAAAAAAGCATTTGATAGTATCCCACATTCATGGATCAAAGAGTGCTTAAAAATGTATAAGATACACTCTACACTGATCGACTACTTTACAGTGACCATGAAACAGTGGCAGACCACTTCGCAATTAAGCCATGGTAAAGGACAAATTATTATTCCAGGAATAAAAATTCAACGGGGGATATTCCAGGGTAACTCTTTGTCACCACTGCTATCCTGTCTTGCCCTTAACCCATTAAGCTGTCTACTTAACAGCTTAGACCATGGCTATAATTTGGCTCCTAGAAAACAACGAAGTGTAAAGACTTCTCATCTTCTCTCTGTCAATGATTTCATCAGATGGGGAACTGAAAGCACAACTGCAAGTTGTCAAAACTTTTTCAGATTAGAATATCATTTGGTCTTGATAATTGTGCAAAAGCAACCTTTAAAGCAGGAAAACTGCAGCACTAAGAAAACATCAGTTTGGGACAAGAATGTGATATAAAAGAACTTGGGCAAGAGGAGCAAGAGGGAGTGTATAAATATTTGGGAATTGAAGGATCGAAAATAAAACATGAACAAATGCAAATAAAACTTAATAAGGAATACATTAGAAGACTTGAATTAATTCTGAAAAGTGTTGACATCTAGGAACAAAATTTATTCTATAAACCAATTTGCTCTTCCTGAACTAACTTACAGTTTTGGAGTGACTGACTGGCCCCAAAACATGTTGGATAGATTAGACAGGAAAACAAGAAGGATGCTCCATGCTCACCAAATGATTTATAAAAAATCAGTGCATACCAAGATTATATATTCCCCATTCTAAAGGAGGTATGGGCTTCCTTGAAACTGATTACATGTATAGATTTGCAATCGTGGGACTGCACACATATCTGCTGACCCCACAAGACCCAAACGTAGCGAAAGTTTTGAAACATGAGGAGAATAAATCTAAAATGACTTCCCTACTTAGTCTAGCAGAAGCATATCAGTGTCAAGCAGGAATGGAAATCAAACCAGACGTAGATAAAAATCAAGCAGCAAACTGAATGTGCCAAAAAAACAAAGGAAATAATATAAGGTGAAGGACCAGATGAGAAGGCAAGAAATGTGGAAAATGCATAAATATAGTTGCAAGTATAGAAAACTTCTGAAAGAACCTCATGTTGATCAGGAACTAATGCAGAAATGGTTAAGGAGAGGTGAATTCAAACCAAGAGAAGAAAGGTTAATATTGGCGGCCCAAGATAGCGGCTATGTACATACACATTGGTTTACAAAGTCCAATGAATATGTGGGAGAAACAGATAAATGTAGGTTTTGTAAAAAAGAATTAGAAACTGTTGTGCACCTCGTTGCTGGTTGTGACATACTAATGGCAGAAGGACTACATACTGAAAAGCATAATAATGTGGCAACACTGTTGTACTGAGGACTATGCAAACATGATATTGAAGTCACTGAAAACCTCTGGAAATATAAGCCACAAAGCATCACAGAAAATGATGAAGTCTATATCACATGGAATCACCCATTACCAACCGTTCAAAAGATTGATGCTAGAGACCAGATATAGTGGTCCATGAAAAGAAGACAAAAGTAGTATTGATCATTGAAATTGCCACATCCAGTAACTACAGAGAGAGACAAAGTCATAAAATATCAGGACTTGCAGGCAGAAACAACAGCAATGTGGAAGAAAGATACCCAGACAGTTCCCATAGTAGTAGGAGCAATGGGGTATTATAATTTAGGTATGTTACCAATTCATGTAACTCTGTACGAACTGCAGGAGGAGTCATTACTGGGTACATTGTGGGTGCTGCAAAGAGCACTTCTGTCTGACATCAAAGACTGAAACAATACTAATTTCATGAACTTTAATCGTACTTTGACTTAGGAATGGGGTCCATTCCCGTCATGGTATTAGAAACCCAAAAGATGTGGAGAAATTAAAGAAGAGTTGGGCTATGGAGTCCAGCAGAAGATGAAGAGTGAAGTCTGATGTTCCTGAGCTCCATTTCAGTGACAACCAAACTCATGCTCTCTAATCAGACTTGCTGTGGAGAAAAGGCTTAGAGATTAGAGACATCTAAGATATGCTAGAAGACATTTACCAGCATCCTGATGAGAATCAGAAGTAAATGGCGTATTTATCTGTCATTTGTTCTGGATACAACAATTTAGATTTTTGACAACTCATCAGATTGTGATTTTCTTTTGGGAGACAATATGGAGGTATATAACATTTCTAAGCTTGTTTCCGGCCTTTCCTGTAACTAGTCTAGTCCAGATACAGATTTGCTGTATCCAGGACTGTTTGTAGGCTTCTGAGCCCCCCAAGCCTTTTGTGTTGGAGGGAAGCCTTCTAGCTTATCAGTGGGAGTGGTAAGTACTAGGTAGCCTATCTACCACAAGAGTGGATTTTGGCCCAGAAATTGTAGTTTATTGGCCGTTTGGGCAGTTTTTCCATCTCTGTCAACTTTCTGATTTAAAAGCCCGCTTTTGCGCTTGTTTCCCACCTTTCCTGTAACTAGTCTAGTCCAGATACAGATTTGCTGTATACAGGACTGCATGTAAGCTTCTGAGCACCCCAAGCCTTTCTGTGTTGGAGTGAAGCATTCTAGCTTATCAGTGGGAGTGATGAGCACTAGGTAGCCTATCTACCACAAGATCCAGGTACAGATTCTTAGTTTTAGCACTTGAATTTGCTTATTCGTGCTCAGCACTTATTCAGAACTTGTTTTTAGCACTAAATAAGCTACAAATTACTACAGCACTCAACCTTCCTCTTTACATAGAGGAAAACAGTTTTTGTACTTACTTTCCTCACTTGCTTAGACAAAAACATCTGTTATACTCACTTTCCTCACTTGTCTAGAGGAAAGTAGTTTTTATTCAGGCATGTCCAAGGGTCAGCTCCCTGTGTTCTCTCCTGTCTATCTGATGAATCTGGGCATCTTGGGGCAATGTAGCAATTGCCTCATGTACACAGACAATCCTCTCCTCCTACCACCCAACACCACAACCTGTGAGAGATGCACTTATCTAGCCAAACTGGAGGTAAAGCTCTCTCCAACCAAGACTGAACTTGACAGTTAAGAGGAGAAGGTAAACACTTGTACCACACCACACTCATCACATAGTCCCACTAAACCTACACTACCAAAATCCACATACAGAAACACAAAAACATTCACAGTGGCTTTCAGTAATAATCTGCTCAAGCAACAGAGACCTGCAAAGCAGAAACGCAAGCAACCTCCACCCCCCAACACAACCCAAATGACACATAGCACACAGACTCAGTGTGCCACTCAACCACAGCCCATAAGGCAAAACAACGTACCCAACACACTAGTCATAGGTGACTCTATAGTTAGGCACACTGATGTCCCACTCACCAGGCTAAACAAGGAGAAGGTTACTGTCAGCTGCCTGTTGGCTGCCAGGACCCGCCACAACCCACGCACTCAGGTCACTCCACAACAAGTACAAATATGACTCTGTCATTGTCCATGTTGGTGTGAATGACCTGAGACGTATCTCCCTGGACTACATGAAAAGAGACATGGAAGAGCTCTCCAATCTTGTAGCCCAGGCAGGTATGACCCTAGCCCTGAGTATCATCCTGCCATCGCCCAGAATGATACTGCTGTACAAGGACACAATGACTGATTTCAACAATTGGCTAAGCTTCTGGTGTCATTCTAAGGGGATCCAGTATCTGTCTGCCTGGGACAACACGGTCGACAGACCACGATCCTTTGCCAGAGATGGCCTGCACCTGTCACTGCTGGGATTCTGGATACTGGCTAAGGCTCTTGCTGCCCCTATAGTGCCTTTTTTAGGCAAGGTTCAAATGACAAATTCACCACCGTAACAGGAACGGGTTCATAGGTTCATAGGTAGGTACTAGGTTATTGGCCCAAGGGCCTACGTAAGCCTAGCCAGCAAGGTTCCATACATTATGCCACCCAAGAAAGTTATTTTCCTGTGCCACTGTCCAGCAGAGACACAGAAGTGATCCCCGGGGTGTATTTCCTATTTCCCATCCACTCATCAATATTTTTCTTGAAGAGTGCTAATGAAGAACTTTGCTTGACATAGATGGGTAGCTTGTTCCAGAGTATAGGAAGTCTCTGGGATAGGAATCTATCCCTCCAACGTGTCCTGTTTATTGTGGTGACAAGGTTTAGATCCCTAGAGCGTGTAGCTCGGAGGGATTGGGATTTCTTTAGGTGTAGCATGTCCAACAGGTCTGGGCTTGACATAGCTTTATATGTTAGGCAGAGATCACCTCGGAGTAGGCGATATGCTACGGAGTAAAGCTGGAGTTTTTTGAGGCGGTCAGTGTAGGGCATTTGTTTGAGGCCAGTAATCCTCTTTGTGAGGTACTTCTGTGGCCTTTCCAGCTGCTGCAGATGTCTTGTGAGGTACATTCCAAAAGGGGCGCTGTACTCTATAATGGGTCTAATGAGTGACGAGTAGAGGGGAACAATTACCTCTTTTTTCCTGGATGAGAACCTTTTTATGATGAGGTGTGCCACGTAGAAGGACTTCCTGACTACTGTGGTTATGTGACAATCAAAGGAGAGACTACTGTCCACCTGGGTCCCAAGGTCTCTTATCACGCATTCGGTGTTAAGTAGATTGCTGCCTATGTGGTAGTTCATGGGTACAGAGTTTTTACCAAAGGGGATGACACTGCACTTTTTGGCACTGAGCTTGAGGCCATGGCTCTGACACCAGGCATCTGTCTCAGTGAGGCCCTTCTGTAGGATGCCCACATCATTTGGGGACTTGACTATGGCTCCTAGTTTGCAGTCATCTGCAAACTTCGTTAGCCAGAGGCCTTCTGTGTTAGCCTGTACTTCAGAGAAGTAGATACTAAACAGGAGAGGTCCCAGGACAGAACCCTGTGGTACTCCACTTGTCACTGCTTTGAGGTCAGATTTGTAGTCTGCAAATTTTACAGTGTGGGTTCTGTCAGTGAGCAAGTTGGCAACCCATCTTGTGACGTAGGGATTTATACCTAGTTTAGTGAGTTTTGCTATAATTCCAGAATGGGGAATGGTGTTGAAAGCCTTGGTGAGGTCAAGATAGGCTGTGTGAACTACCTTACCCTCATCCACGGCTTTGGTGACTGCCTCAAAGAAGTCGATCAGGTTCAAGAGGTATGATCTGCCTTTCACAAACCTGAACTGGGTGGGATCCAGAGTTTGGAGGTTACCAATGTCTTTGTTTATGAGTTTCATGATGACACATTCCATGGCCTTGCAGACCAGGCTCATCAGGCTAATAGGTCAATAGTTCCCAGGATCAGTGGTGGCTCCCCCTTTGTGGAATAGGATAACTGTTGCTGTGCGCCATTCAGTGGGCACAAAACCTGATGCGAGGCTATTATTGAACATGGTGCTTAAGTGGAGAGCTTGTTCGTTCTGAAGTTCGTGTAAAATGCAGCCTGGGATGTTGTCCGGTCCCATGGATGCTGTGTTTTTGGCTTTAGAGAGTGCAGCTTTTACCTGCGTAGTTAATGCTACTCTACGCTAGAAGTCTAAATCTCAAAATGCATTCCCTCAAGGCACTCCTTAAAATGGAGAACACTGATATTTGTGCAGCCACCTAACCTGTACCGGAACACCAAAAGGCAGAGGTGTGCCCATATTCATTAAGGATATCCACACCTCCAGGCTAGTTGCTCAGCATACTGCATCCGAGGTTATCCAAGTGCAACTAACTGCACTCCAAATTGTAGCTTGTTACAGAACCCCCACCATGCCCCAAGATTCCCACTCCTCTTTTCTTGCTATACTGGAAAATATTAGGGTTCAACCAAACACCTTAATAATGGGGGATATCAACTACTGTACCATTAACTGGGAAAACTACTCATGTACCAACTCCTTCACTCAACGCTTTCTGGAATTCATAAATTCCAATGCCCTGGATCAACTTATCCACACCCCCACCAGGGGCAACAATATCCTAGACTTAGTCATTACCAACATGAGTGACCGGTGTTCTACACCTGAAGTCAACTCCTCGTTGGTCAGATCCGACCATAAGCTAACCCACCCTAGATATCCACATCCCACCCCCTCCCCCCATTAAGGAAATCATGGTAAAAGATTTCTCCAAAGCAAACTTCATGCTTCTTAAGACAGAAGTGGCAAACTTCGTGACACTCATGCAGATGGACAATACAGCTACGACTGCAGAATCCTACACAGATGCACTCTGTAAGCACTTACATGAGTGCATGGATTGTGCTATCCCAAACAGAGCCAAGACACTATCTTCCAAAAAAAGGAAGCCAATCTGGTGGTCCCCTGCCATAAACAAACTCTACAACAGAAGGAAGAAACTGTTGAAAAAGAGAGTAAAATCCCATGAGTGGAGGAGTTCCCGGGTCAGCCTCAGTAAGAAGCTAAGATCCCTTATAAGATCCTCTAAAGCTAGCTATGAAAATAAAATCATCACTGATTCTAGGGACAACCACAAAGCATTCTATAGCTATGTCAAGAATCTCAATGCCAACACCCAGATCTGCTCTGAGTTACAGCAGAATGGAATGAAAATTACAGAGCCAACTGATATTGCCAACGTCCTGGCAGATAGGTTCAGTGCTAACTTTACCACTCTCTCACCCCCTAAAGGGCCCATAACATACAGGAAGAATGCAGAGTCCCTGTAATCCCAACTATGCAGGTAAAAGCTGCCCTCTCTAAAGCCAAAAACACAGCATCCATGGGACCGGACAACATCCCAGGCTGCGTTTTACATGAACTTCAGAATGAACTGGCTCCGCACCTAAGCACCATGTTCAAGCATAGTCTCACATCAGGCTTTGTGCCTACTGAATGGCGCACAGCAACAGTTATCTCACTCCACCAAGGGGGAGCCACCAGTGATCCTGGGAACTATCGCCTTATTAGCCTGACGAGCCTGGTCTGTAAGGCCATGGAACGTATCATCATGGAACTCATAAACAAAGACATTGGTAACCTCCAAACTCTGGACCCCACCCAGTTCGGGTTTGTGCAAGGTAGATCATGCCTCCTGAAACTGATCGACTTCTTTGAGGCAGTCACCAAAGCTGTAGACAAGGGTAAGGTGGTTCACACAGCCTATCTTGACCTCGCCAAGGCTTTCGACACCATCCCCCATTCTGGAATTACAGCTAAACTAGGTATAAATCTCTACGTCACAAGATGGGTTGCCAATTGGCTCACTGGCAGAACCCACACTGTAAAAAGTTGCAGACTCCAAATCTGACTTCAAACCAGTGACAAGTGAAGTACCACAGGGTACAGTCCTGGGACCTCTCCTGTTTGTTATCTACTTCTCTGATGTACAGGCTAACACAGAAGGCCTTTGGCTAATGAAGTTTGCAGATGACTGCAAACTAGGAGCCATAGTTGAGTCCCCAAATGATGTGGACATCCTACAGAAGGGCCTCACTGAGACAGATGCCTAGTGTCAGAGCCATGGCCTCAAGCTCAATGCCAAAAAGTGCATTGTCATCCCCTTTGGTAAAAACTCTGTACCCATGAACTACCACATAGGCAGCAGTCTACTTAATACCGAATGTGTGATAAGAGACCTGGGGACCCAGGTGGACAGTAGTCTCTCCTTTGATAATTACATCACCACAGTAGTCAGGAAATCCTTCTATGTGGCACACCTCATCACAAAAAGGTTTTCATCTAGGAAAAAAGAGATCATTGTTCCCCTCTACTCGACACTCATTAGACCCATTATAGAGTACAATGATCCTTTTGGAATGTACCTCACAAGACATCTGCAGCAGCTGGAAAGGCCACAGAAGTACCTCACAAAGAGGATTACTTGCCTCAAACAGATGCCCTACACTGACAGTCTCAAAAAACTCAAGCTTTACTCCGTAGCATATTGCCTAATCTGATGTGATCTCTGCCTAACATATAAAGCTATGATCAAACCCAGAGCTGTTGGACATGCTACACCTAAAGAAATCCCAATCCCTCCGAGCTACACGCACTAGGGACTTAAACCTTGTCACCACAATAAACAGGATATGCTGGAGGGATAGATTCCTGTCCCACAGACTTCCCATACTCTGGAAAAAGCTACCCATCTATGTCAAGCAAAGTTCCTCATTAGCACTTTTCAAGAAAAATCTTGATAAGTGGATGGGAAATAGGAAATACACCCCGGGGATCACTTCTGTGGCTTTGCTTGACAGGGGCACAGGAAAATAACTTTCTTGGGTGGCGTAAGCCAGGGAACCTTGTTGGCTAGGCTTACATAGGCCCTTGGGCAGATAGCCTAGTACTTACCTATGAACCTATGAATGAAGATTCGCTTAGATTTGTCCTTGGGTAGCCCTGAGCTTCTCCATCTCCAATCTTTTTCGTCTCTCTTTAAGTGCAGACAGCTTAAAAGCTGCATAACTGTCATATTGTTCCTGAAAGTCTGCTTCCCCAAGGTACTTCAAATACTTGCTGTGTTTATCGTTCAGAGTGAGGTTTGGTCCCACAAGAACACTTCTTAAAGGAAAGCTCTTTGGATATTCTCATTACAATAAGATAACAAAAACATTAAAAGTACCAAGTTAAACATTCAAAAGACTCAACTGCCAAAAAACAGAGTACCCCTGAAGACAAAGATAGTAGCCCAGGACTGCTGTTTAGGACTAGCTTTAGCCACTGATGAAGAGAACAGGAGGTTGGGAAATAGATATGGAGGATCATGGGAAAAGGGAAAGAGGCTTCAATTACCTATGACAGTTTTGGTCCCTAGGCACCATATCAGCAGCCCTGTTAAGTGAAAGAGTTGCATCTTCCTATATTAGATCAATGTTTTTGAGGTCTACTCGCCTTTTTCTTTGAGCAGCTACACATTTCAGTTTGTCCATTTTACCATTACTATACAACAGTACAGCTATAAGCAAAAATGTTAACCAAAATTAATTTCTGTATTGTGATAGACAAGAGTTGTGTTACTGAATTGTAAGAATTCTCTCATAAGTTTTCTGAATGGCATGATTGCTAATTGTATTCTGATATCTGCAATGCTTGTATAAAATAAATTTGTTTAATTAAATGTATTTATTAATTGCTATAACATACTTATTGGTAAACTTTTCTACATGAATGAAGTGATGAGTCTTAATTAAACAGCATTACCTTCTGTCTAAATCACTAGTTAAGACATCCTATATCACACGACCCAACAATTATGCTAAGAGATGAAATTAAGAGTTTATGGCTGGTTCACTAATGGTAAGGGCTAATGTGCTGAAAGTCCCACCACTTACCACACTAGCATGTGGTGTTTCAGGAACAACCATGTACTGGTATTTTACATAGTAGAAGGATGCACAGACGTTTCATAGTAGAAGGGTTTGCAGACTGTCAAGAAATCTAATCACTACATTCCCCTTGAACAGTCACTCGGGCTGCTGACCTTTGGAATGCTAACATCAAATAGTACTATCTCATTTTGTTAACCAGGTAAATCGCACTGAGCAAAATTTTCTTTTTACAAGGGAGATATGGGAAGAACTGCTCTTTAATACCAACACAGGAACAGAGGTTTGCATATTTTTGTCAAGCATCTTACACAACATGTCCAAAATGCCCAGAGAAAACCCATCTATACATAGGGAGAACACTAAACCCAAATAGCATCCAGAAACCAGACTCGCACCCTAGTGGTGACAGGTAAAGTACAGTTGTGTAAAATCTTAGCATAACGGTAGATGCCCTTGCCCTCACTGCTACAGTATTCTTAAGATATGGGAATCCCCTGCCGTGGAAGCCCAATGTCCGGCCAGTCAACCAAAGACTCACATTGCTTTAAAGGTATGCCAATCGCCACCCAAAAGCTTCTTGTGCAATGCAGTATAGGGCATAAAGGTGACTTGCAGGCCTTCCATAATCAGAACTGATTGCCCCAGTAGGAACACCAGTCCAAGGAACCCAACAGGTAATCTTTACATCCAGCAAGGCAAAGGACTAGAGGGAGGGAGCAAATACTCCAGCAGTGAAGGCAAGGACATCTACAATTATGGTAAGATTTTACACAACTGCACTATATCCTTACATTCACTGCTGCAGTATTCTTAACATATGGGGAGTGTGACAAAGCTCAAGAGGAAACTAGGGAGGGGGAAGGAGCAGAAGAGTCCCCTAAAAAGCCATGAAGAACAGCACTAGCAAAACCAGCCCTAGCTCTAGAGATACCATCCAACCTGTAGTGCTTGGTAAAGGTATGCACAGAAGACCAGGTAGCGGTTTCAAGAATAGAATTTCTATCTAAGCCCTTGAAAAAAAGCACCAGATAAAGCCACAGTTCTAGTAGAATGAGCCTTGACTGAAAAGGGAAGGCTCTTGCCATGAAAAGTGTAACAAAATAAATAGCCTTAGAAATCCAAGAAGAAATAGTTTGCTTGGATACGGCAAATCCCAAAAATCTAGGATGAAAAGAAACAACTGATGAGATTTTCTAATAGCCTTAGTCTTAGCCAAATAAACTTTGAGTTGCCTATGCAAGTCCAACATATGCAGCAGCCTCTCACTGTCAGTTTGCGGAGAGGGTAAAAAAGTAAGCAGATTAATAGACTGATTAAGTAATAACTCATTAATCACCTTAGGCATTAAATAAGGGTTAGTGTGCAAGGACACTCTGTCCTCATGAAAGATCAAAAACGAAGGACAAGCTATAAGGGCCTGTAACTCTGACACCTGTCTGGCAGAAGTAAGAGCTAATAAAACAGTCTTCTATTTGGCGTACCTTTAAAGCAACAGGAGTCTTTGGTAGACTGGCTGGACATTGGGCTTCCACGGCAAGGAATTGTCTTATGTTAAGGAAGCTGATGTAGCAGGCTCAAAAGGAGAGTCAACTTCTCCAAAACAAAATTAAGATCCTAGGGAGGAGGAACAGGCTTCCTGAGAGGTCTAATATTAAGGATGTCTTTAAGAACCTGTTTCACCTCAAATCTAGAAGCTAAAGGAGGAGAAAAAGGCAGATAAGTAGAGATAGCTGATAAGTGGGCATTAACAGAAGAATAGGCCAAACCAGCATTGAAAAACCCACACAAATAAGAGAGAACCAAATGAATATCCACAGTAAGTAGGTCCAGATTAGAGACAGACATCAAACAGAAAACCTCTTCCTTTTGAATAAGTAGGATTTTCTAGTAATAGTTTCCTGGCCTCCTGCAGGACTTGTAGCGCATCCTCAGAAAAAAGGTGTCTATGAGGAATCAAAATCCTATCACCCACGGTGTGAGTTGAAGTGTGGACAGGTAGGGATGGATGAGAGATCCCTTGTCTTGTGAGAGTAGATCCAACCTGTGAGCTAACTTTGATGATTGCCCCTGGATAAATGCAGAAGAGGAAACCAGTGCTGTCGTGGCCAAAAAGCAGTCACCAAAAAGATTTTGGGAGCATCTTGTTGAATTTTGAACAGGACATTTGGAATGTGAGGAAGGGGAGGGAATGCATAAAGAAACATTCCCTTCTAAGTCAACCTTTCACACCAGAGGACCTGGGACTCTGGCACAAAACAGAGAAAGTTGTCTGTTCAGAGGGGAGGCAAAAAAGATCCACTTGAGGAGTACCCCACTGGTGGATAATGTCCAGAAACCCACCCTGGTATAGCATCCATTCATGGGATTAAGGACCTTCTCAGAGTGTCTGCCACAATGTTCTGACCAGAAGGAATATAAACTGAATGAAGAGTCACTTGATACTTGATAGCAAGATCCCATACCAGAAGCCCTAACCAGCAAAGAAGATAAGATCTCATTCCTCCGTTTCTTGATGCATCACATCACTGTGGTATTGTCTGTGAACAAGAATAAACAAACCCCCTAATGAGGCACTTATATGCAACTGCAGAGAAGTCAGCAAACAGGCAAATGTAGTCACTGGAGAATGAAAAATGCATTCAACTGGCAGAAAACAGACGCAGATAAACAGCCCGACGGTGAAAAGATACGTTCAGACTTGTGGCAAAGAAGTTCTGACTATGGTAGGCCTGAGGTCACCTTTATGCTCTACACTACATAAGGAGCACTTGGGTGACATTTGGCATACCTTTAAAACAACAGGAGCCTTTGGTAGACTGGCTGGACGTCAGGCTACCACAACAAGGAATTCCCATATGTTAAGAATACTGCAGCAGTGAATGTAAGCACATCAGTACTAATCACTGATCACTATGCCTCTCATTAATGCAGTTTAAGGGACATGTGCGCTTTTACAACACAAGTTTGTTTATACAAACACTACATCAATAGCAGATGTAAGAAGAAATCTGAAAATGGTGAAGGTAGTCTTTAAAATACTTTGTCTGCTACCCCACAATTAACACTGCTTCTCATCTTCCGGCAGGTGAAGAATATAAACAAAATGGCAGGCATTCTCACAGCCAAACCAGAAACAGAAATCTGTGGAGGGCTAACTTGTATAATCCATGAAACTGGTGGCTTTTCGTAAAGGCAGAACCAGGTCTTCAACATCTGCCCTTACTCCCAAAGTGAAGTCCTCTGTGATAGATGTCAGGGTGACTCGCACATACCATGAAAACTAATGATGCCCAACCAAACTCTTTTTTTTTTTTTTTTTTTTTTTTTTTGGGGAGAAATGACTGACGTTAACTTTAATTGGGGGAGTGGGTATGGAAGAGATTCCCAGGCTAAATAAAATGTACTGAAAATAAAAATGTAGGTTGGGGAAAGAACAACTGCCTGACACACTGCTCGTACAGAAACTTCAGAATTTCTTCTTGAAGTTAGCATGATGAAAATGGTATGGCTGGTTACTAGTTACTAACGGTGCACTGAAAAGACAGGCCCTGTGGTAACCACCTTCATGACTGCCACTAACCACTCTACAGCAGTGATGGTAAGTAATACGGTAGATGCCAACCACTTTTCTGTGAGAAGTACTGAAGTGACCATTTCAGCAGGTTCAGTAAGAAAGGGTATTTTGGAATTGGGAAGGCCAGCATTTATTCTACAGCAACTGTAAAGTGTTATAGAAACACACTGCATTTAAGAACTATTCTCTGCTGCTGTAAAATGTTTATACAAACAAATTATATTTCACTGCAGACAATTCATTACAATTTTCCTAGCTAAAGGTTGCAACAGCAGCACTCTTATTTATAGCCACCACATAACTCACCTTCAAGAGTGTCTGGTAATCAGAAATGGCTTGTGCAGCCCTGTAAGGACTAGTACATATTTTTATGCACACAAACAAAACAGACCGGTGACTGCTCAAGCTCACAAGCAGAGTCTGGCCTGCAGTAAACCAGTCTACCTATACAAATAAAAGATATTCTTCGTTAGTTCACTGCTTCATTAGCTTTATCTATATGGGTTAAATCCTGCCTAGGATATAACAGCCGGCCAGCATCCAAAGCTTAAGGGTACCTTCCATGTGCCCAGACCACTGATAGCTCAGGCAGGGTTGAAGAAAATCAAAAGTTTTGCTGCCAACTACTTCAGAGCTTTCCCACCATGGAAGAGTGCTCTCCTTTTGGCCTACTCAGAAGTGACAGTCGGCTAGTATTTCTCCATTGCTGGGCAGATAAGTTCCCTTTGAGGGGGGAAAAAAAAATTAATTTTATGACTGAAACAGTACTTTTCTGACTAGCAATGTTTATTTTTTGCTAGGAATCTACTGTATTTTTGACCATCATGTGACCTCATTCGGTTACAAAATATAGTTCTTTACTACTTTTAGTGAAAACTTTGTTTTTTTCTAATGTTTTCACAATTCTTTTATTGATGAAAGATTCATTAGTTGTTTTTTTGGGCTGAGGCAAGTGTATACAGTGCTCATCAGTGTATTTTTAGGATGAAAATATATTTTTGATACTTAGCATTTATGGACTGCTGCTGTCATTTTTACCAGAGTTTCAGTCTTCTTTCTTGGCTTTACCATAAAGCAGCTTACCAGTTCCTAGTTTTTTCCTTCCTCCATTTACAAAAAAAGAACATTTCCAGACAGCCTTTGCCTCTCTGGCAGCCTGCTACTTTACCACATCTGCAGACAGGCGAGCCTGCAGCGGCCATTTCTTATTACTCAGACCACTTACCATCTTCCTTGGGTTCCTCTGGTATAGTCTGGTATAGGGGTTAGATGCATACTCTGCGTCTGTTGGAGTGTCTTTGGTGGGCATAGGAGAACCACTCCTGTCAGTCTTGGTGGATGGAATAGGGAAGGCTTTTCTGCCTATCTGGACTAAAATGCCCATTCTCCAGAGTGATATCCTTGACATAAATTGGTCTGCTTCTATGAATATACCTATTAAAAAGAAGCAGAAGGTTATTCTGGATCTAGCTGTAAGAGAAAAGGGAACTCTTCAGTTTCTGAAAATTTACAATGTGATAAACAGGGAATAGACTTTCAGAAAAAAAAAATGTTATTCTACCTCAAGCAACTAATTTTGACTCAGAGGTGAGTATTTCTTCTGATTTTCCCTGAAAACACATCTAGGATGAACTGATTTTTTTAAGTGGGAACAAAATGACATGGCAGTTCATTTGAAAAATATTATATAATTTATTACAGCTGTAATTTTCTCATCCTACTGTTCCTCCAGTGTTTCTAGCCTTGGAGGATGTTTTTATTACAGATTGTTGCCGCTATGACGGCAGATTAATTGTATAAAGCTGGAATTTCCTTATCCTACTGTTCCTCCAGTACTTCTAGGCTTGCAGGGTGTTTTTTTACAGCTTGCAGCCCCTAAGAAGGCAGATAAATTGTATAAAGTTTAATCTTATAAATGTTTGTCTTCTAATCCCAGATATGATGCAGTAGTAATTTCCTTGTCTAATCCTTCTGCAGCTAGACATTTGGTAAATGTTAATCCTCCCCCCGACAAGGATGGGATTGCTTTTGATAGATTTGTGAAAGTGTGCATTTTTCTCTCATTCTTTTTGATAATATGAGAACCATTACTGCCATTTTGGCTGCAGTGGTGCAGCAGTTAGTGTTGCTGCCTCACAGCAAGAGGTTCTCTGGTTCGATCCTCAGCTGGGGTGCCTTCTGTGCGGAGTCTGCATGTCCTCCCTGTGGTCGTGTGGGTTTCCTCCAGGTGCTCCGGTTTCCTCCCACAACCCAAAGACATGCTGTAGGTGGATTAGACACTCCAAATTAGCCTTAGGTGTGAGTGCGTGCATGTGTGTGCCTTCTGTGCAAGGTTGGGCGCCGGGCTGGCAACTCGACACCGTAAAAACTCCACTGCCAATCATGAGCAGACAAGTGATCCGCTGTGGCGACCCCTAACCGGGAAAATCTGAAAGAAGAAGACTGCCATTTTCCCTCCTTTTGAGAGCAAATATTCTCTAAATGCTATTACTGCTTGGTTGTCTAAGTAACCAAACATTATTTGAGGTACACTTAAGACTCAGTTGATGTCTCTTCCAGAGCAGCAGTTCTTAAAATTTGCCTGAAGATTCTATACCTTATATTTTGAATTCTTCTCTTGATAAGACTTTACTTTGACCATCTGCTGTTGAGAGAGGGAAACGGATTCAAAGGGTGACTCATATTTTTCAGCCTTCCATCTCCAAGTTTGTCAGAAGTATTCAAACTTAACTCAGGATCCTTTTATAAGAAAGCAAAAATAAGCAGTCTCAGCAAACTTCTGGCAAACAGATACTCAAAAAATAATGGCGAAGCAAGAAACAAAGACAGTCCAACAAGTCTGAATGACTATCTTAAAATGGTAACCCTCTCAGGAATCCTTTATCGCTTTCCCAAAATTCAGCTCTCGGTTTCTCTCTTTGGCAACAGATTATCTCAGACAAATGGGACCTGACAGTGGACCATCACGTGTACAGATGGCAATGAGAGTCCGTCTCTTTTTTTCAGGAGATTCCTTGTCATCCACAAGATCAAACTTATTTTCCCCCTCCTGTCATTCAGCAGTTGCTGACTCAAAAGGTAACATTACCTGTTCCTCTTATCCTTAGAGGGAAAGGTTTTTACTCAAGAATGTTTCTGGTACCAAAAAAAGAAGCTTCACGGAGATCAGTCCTAGATCTTTCCTTTCTGAATCAGTTTGTAGAAGTGCCGAAGTTCAAAATGCTCTCCCTTCACAATCTGTTACCTCTTATTCCCCATTTCAATTTTTCCGGAATTCCTAGATTTAAATGAAGCTTATCATTATATTTATATAGCCACAGACATCAAATTTCTGTGTTTGGTTTACACTTTTAGTTCTCTGTATTACCTTTTGGGTTATCCACTGCTCCGAAGATATTCACACAGTGTCTAGCCCCAGTGAGCCTATTGCAGACTGCAATGTATTCATATTTTCCTTATTCAAACAATGTGCTTATCACTGAGGAGTTTTTCAAAGCATCAAGAATCTCTAACTTGGGTGAGAGATCTCCTTTGCAGACTAGATTTTCAAAAGAACATTCAAAAGTCTTGTTTGACTCCTTCCACCAGGATTGTATTCCTTGGTTATCTCAAAGATGCTTCAGTTCAAACAGCTTCTCCTCAACAGGAAAAAGATCTATTGCTTGATCTTTTTTTTTTAACTTAATCCAGGACATTGGCAAGGGAATTTCTCATGATACTAAGATCATCTACGATTCTCGTGATTTGTCTAGCCAGATTCCACATGAGAAAGATTCAGTGGTACCTAAAATCTGTAAGATCTCTGAATCAACACTCCCTAACACTGCAATTTCCAATTTGGGGATTTATGAAAAGGGAACTGCTTTGGTGGACAGACCAGTTTTAACTGAATCCAGGTCTCCCATTCTCTCTCTCTTCCAGCTCCAGTACAATCTGTAGCAACAGATGCCTCAGCTGTGTCTTTGGGAGTAAAAGTGCAGAGTCAGACCAAAATGCAAACATAAAAGAGCTGTTTGCCAGTTATAAATGCACTCAACTTTCTCACAATCACCTATGGTCTCCAAGACCTCTAAAAATGATTATAGATATTACCGCAGTGATGTTGTACATAAAAAAGCTGGGGATGGGGTGTCATTTCCAGATCTTACTTTGTGCAGGCTAGTCATGGTAGCCTTGGATACAGCAATTCAGTATAATCTCACTCTACAGGCTTTTTACATTCTGTCAGAGTAAAACACTGCATCAGACAAGCTGAGCAGGACTAGAAAAGATCCTCACAATAGAAAATGACACAAAGGTTATTCCAAATTCTGATTCCACTGTGAATAACACCTTAGACCAGTGATTTTCAACAGGTTGACAGGTGTGCCACAAGATTTTTAAAAACTCTAAGGCAACTATGGCATACTTTGTGCATTAGCATCACTCAAGTGTCGCACGCTGATAGTCCTAGCTGTTTTCTAGAATCAAGGAGTAAAGGTGGCAGACAAAACACAGTAACCTGGCTAATGTGCAGGTGAAGGAAAGGCAGGCTGGGTAAAAATGTGGCCGGGCCTGACGCCTGAAATATATTACTGCACTTTTGTGGTGAGTAAGCTTGTTATGTGGTGTCAGTTATCTAATGGGAAGAATTGTGCATGTGGAATGAAGGCCCTGGGTGATAGTTTAAGGTTGTTTGCACTGCCCCTCTCTTGCCAGTGTTTTGACTTATTGGGGAGCATGGAAACCACTGGTGGTGGCTATAGGGATAGTTGTAGACAAAAGCATTAATCATATGGTTTTCTCCGGTTTTGTTGGAAGATAAACCTTTCTGTGGAGGAGCATGATAGCCTTGAAATTAATAACTGGTAGTGTATTTGAGGATGTTGTTGTATTACCCAAATGTTTAAGTATATTCCGCTATTTATGCTAATTGGTAAATTATATGTGACTAAGTATTTACTGTACTTTTGTAACTCTTGATCAGTTTGAATGCATTCACTTGTGTGTGGTGATTTTGTTAGAAGTTCAGTTTGTTTACTTGGTAAACTCTCTGTTCCTTCTGAGTTTTTATTTATTCAACTAATGTTGGACTACATATGCCTTGTAAGATTGTTTAAAAATCTGTTTTTGATGTTTGTTTCACTGTGTGGTTCCAACAGCAGCATTACAGTAACTTATAAACATGCTTATGGACTAGTCAAGCTTTTGACACTTTCCCAAATGACTTCTTGTGTGGTAGTCGAGAGGTATGAGCATTCAGGGTTTACACCATATCTATACCTTTCCACTGATTTTGACTTGTATATTAGTGCTGTTTCTCTTTCACAGTCCATTCTAAAACAGGACTTTTAGAGGATAGGAGATTTACACTTAAATGATAGTAATTTGGGTTATATAATTTTTACTTCAAAAATGTATATATTGCACTCTCCTATTATGCCAATGTTTCAAGTTAATAGTACTAGTATTTTAAAGTGCTCCTGGTTATTTCTGAATTTGCCTTGATACTGTTGAGGATCTGTCCCTGAATTGTTGAGACCGTGACCGTGCCTGTGGAGTTGCTGTTTACTCCAGATGTCAACTTTATCTAATTTTAGGGGTGTCCCTAATTTTGGCTCAGAGTTCTGCTCTTTTTCCAACTAAAATTGGATTTTTTTGTGACCATATGGTACATTATATTAAGTACTGGTAACTACTGCAGTTAGGCTTACTTTACTGACCTGTTTTATTTCAGAAAATGGGTGTTAATTTACCACAGTTTTGAATGGTAAGAGTTATTTTTTTTTTCTAAAACAGCTTCAAGCTATATCATCTCATTAAATATTAAATGCAAGTAAAAAGAGGAAAAGATTTTTTTAAATCAATCAGAATTATACATATTTTTCAGATCAACAAAAATATAATAAATCTATTGGTGTGCCTCAAGATTTTTGTAATTAGTTTATGTGTGCCATGAGATGAAAAAGGTTGAAAAATGCCTTATATTGCCTTCCATTTACAATAAATAACTGGCAGACTTCCGCTCCAAGAATCCATGCAAGCAGGCCTGGGTAACAAATCATTCTCATTTCCTTGGATGGGAATGTTCCTGTATGCCTTTCCACATTTTCCAATGATATCCAGGGTCATTCTTAAGATTCAGGAAGACTCTGCAAAGATCATCACGGTGACTCCCTTCTGGCCCAGGACACTGGTTCTCCCCTTCTTTTGGAAATGGCCAAGGTCCATTACCACAAGCTTCCTAACAGACTTGACCTACTCACACTAAAGTTATTTCAAGAGGGGTGTTTTATATAACCCATCTTAACATAACTTCAACTAATTGTCTGAAGATAAGAGTTTTAATGAGTTTTTGGCACCTGTTTCCTGAGGAAGTGTATCAGGTATTAAAGGAGGCAAACAAATATACTTTGCTGCATCGTACTAATTAATGCTGAACTTTATTAATTAATGAATTAATTTGCTTTACTATGTTGAGAAGTACGCATTCAGATTTATGTAACTTTTCATATACAATAAATAGTGTCCTAGTTTTCCCTGTAGTATCATTTCCAAACCATAGTTCCAGTTAAAGAAGGTGACTCAGCCAACAGTAATTGTTCATGTAAAGTATTACTGCTCCTAATTTCAAACTGTTAGCACTCATTGCTTTCCCCTTTCTTCTAGTATTACTCCCCCCTCACTAAACAATCTATTGCTATTTTTTCTTTGCAGTCTCTATTCCTCTGTTCTGCAGTCTATTCCACTGAAGTGGCTGCCTGGATAAAACGTTTTCCCGCCCATAAGACGTACAACCACTAAATTCATAAAAGAAAACAATCGGCCCAGTGTATGTCATTTTTATTAACAAATCTTGCTGAATGCAATCAATATACTGCTCTACAGAAGTGGCGTGCACACTAAATTGGAACTTCTACTCCTTAAACCCATTTTTGCTGTTTATGTAATTATCCTCCCCCCTTGGAACTGACTACACATGAATAGCATTAATTTTATGATACAATACTTTTCTTAGCTCAGCTTTAACTGTAGACTTAACTGTACACTTCTGAAATAAAAAAAAGAAAGTGTTAAGGCACTGACCTGGGGCTAATGGCAGCAAGAGATTGTTTTTGCTTTACAGTGCTGCCATTTCTGCATCATAGTTCAACCCGCTCCATTTGCCCTTGCTCTGCTCAGGCTCACTTCACTCCCCTACCCCCATTCCCACCCATCCCCATTTCAATTACATTTACACTAACTGTAAGTCCACCCTCACTAAACTACCAACCAATCAACACATACCTTCCAATCAACCTCATACTAAACCACACTTCCTCTTACAGCATACCTTAAAGTATATCTTCACTTAGTTTACTCTGCACTCTCTCAACTCATTTAGCAATAAGAACGACACTATCCAAACAGGACATCTACCTCTCTTCACCACTACCTACTTACAGACTCACAAACTACATTCATCCATTATCTATTATGTCTCTCATTACTACTACTACTGCACTACTCCTTTCTCTCTCCCTATCTATCTCCTACTGAGCCTAACATCACTACACAAAACATACTTACCTCCTAAACTTGCATCTATAACATCTACCAAAACCCCTACTCTCACTAGTTACTCTGAGATATCCCCCAGTCTTTATGTACTTTACACTGATTACCAAACCAATAATCCTTCCACAAAAAAACAAACCCCTCAACCTCACATTCCTTACGAACCACCATAGCTCTAAAAGAAAGCAGTTACCCATGACTCATCTATATAAATGCACTAGTCTATCATGATGTGGAGATATCCACCCCAACCCTGGACCAATCCCTTCCACTTTTAAGCCCCAACTCATATACATCACTAAATATCACAACTTTCAACCTTAAACGTGTTACAAATAAATCCCAGAATTCCATGTTTGGATATCTCACACCAAGCCAGACATAATTGCTGCAACTGAAACCTGGTTAAAACCCTACATAAGAGATTCTGAATTCCTCCCCCAGGCTATTCCTGTTTAAGAGCTGGCAGATGCCACAAAAAAGGAGGAGGTGTTGCACTTCTTTTTCCATATACCGCCACTATAATCCCCTAGTCTAACTCCATTCCCAATTCTCTCTTGCCAAAATCATAATAGCATTTCTAAAACTAAATAACTGTAAGAACCTCTGCAGTAATAGCCCTATATTGTCCTACAGGCAACATTATCCCCCTCTTAGAAGAAATCCTTGTCTGAATTTCAAACAATATAAAGAATGAAAAAAGAAGTTATGTCTTACCATAACGTTCCATCTGTATTGCTGATCCTCATTCATTCGTATGGGTATCGGTTCCGACCTCTGAACCGAGCCGGCCATCTTCCAAGATCGCGCCAGCTACAAACTCTCGAGTTAAAACTCTTACCCAGAATTCCTCTCTCCCTGTTACCTCACATTGAGTTTGCAAGTCAAAAGAAGGTAGAGGCTACCTCTGATCAAATGGTCAAATGACCTAAAAGAACCGGATGGTGAGATCCACTAGAAGCTACAGGAGGGGGAAGGAGGGAGGGTCATAATGACTGAACGAGGATCAACAATACAGATGGAACGTTATGGTAAGACATAACTTCTTTATCTGATATTGTTAATCCTCGTTCATTCCTTACGTATGGGACAGAGTCCCCAGCTACCTCTATTCCTGGGAGGCTCTCATGGAAGGACATTCCTAAGCACCACAGAACCAAAAGATGCTCTTCCCCTGGAGGCCAAATCCAATTTGTAATAATTGATGAAGGTATGAGGCATAGCCCAGGTTGCAGCTGCACAGATGTCATGTAAAGAAGCTCTGGCGTGGAAGGCAGCAGAGGTTGCCACCGACCTTGTTGAATAAGCCTTGATGGTAGTCGGGAAAGGAATATTACTTTGTGTGTAAATGAAGGTCACAAGGTCTTTCAACTATCTAGCCAATGTGATCTTAGCAACAGCACATCCTAATCTAGGTCCAGAACATACCAAAAATAGCTGGTCTGATTTACGAGAGTCCTTAGCCCTATTCAAATAGAAGCGAATTTGCCTGTGAATATCTAGGGTATGTAGGCAATACTCTTCTCTGTTTGAATGATTGGGGAAGAAAACTGGCAATTCAGTGGTTTGATTAATGGACATTTCAGAGATCACTTTTGGCAGAAAGGAAGGATTAGTTCTCAAAGACACTCTATCTCTATGAAAAATCAAGTATGGACTCTTGATGCATAAGGCTTGAAGCTCAGAGATATGTCTGGCAGAAGTAATGGCGAACAAAAACAAGGTTTTCCATGACAAATATCTGAGGTCGCATGAAGAAGCTGGTTCGAAAGGTGTCAGTGTCAGAGCTTGTAGAACTAATGACAGGTCCCATGGTTGAATAGGTTCTCTAAAAGGGGGCTTCAGATGATTCACACTTTTTATGAAGGTCTTGTATAATTTCTGTGACATAAGAGAGGAGTCTTGGACACCCTCATGGAAATTAGATAGTGCAGCCAAATGAACTCTAATAGTAGAGGCCAATAGACCAGATTGGAATAAATCGGCTAGATACTCTAGTACTACCAACACTGGTGCTGAAAAATGATCTACTTGCTTTTCTTTCAGCCAAAAGGTAAATCTTTTCCACTTGCTTAGATAAGTAATTCTAGTGGAAGACTTATGAGATGCAATAAGAATGTCCCGTACTGGTAAAGAAAGATCATTCTGACTGGCAATCAACGGAATTGGAGGAGCCAAGCTGTGAGCTTCAGGCTGTCCAAGTTGGGATGAATCAGATTCTGCGGATGGGAGATCAACCCCGGGGTTGGATGGAGGATACATGGTTGATCTAGCAGGTGAGGTCAAAGGAAGGGGAACCAAATCTGACGAGGCCAATATGGTGCTATGAGGATCACCTTGCTCTTCAACCAACGGGCTTTCTTCAGAAACTGGGGAATGGGGGGAAGAGGTGGAAAACCATAAAGAAGACCCGGCGGCCAATTGTGGACTACAATGTCCCTGGGTGACTGTCCCGGAGGGGGAATCAGGGCAAAGTAGTTGCTGCATTTGTAGTTGGTCGGGGATGCAAAGAGGTCGCAGCAAGAATGGCCCCAGTGGAGGAAGATCTCCGTCGCTATCAAGGGATTCAGGGACCACTCGTGAGGTTGTAGAATGCACCTGCTGAGTCTGTCTGCTATCACATTGGAACTCCAAGGGATGTGCGTTTCTAGAAGAAAACGGTCGGTAGCCATCGCCCATTGCCATATCCTCATAGCCTCTCGACAAAGGGGGTAAAATTTGGTTCTGCCCTGTTTGTTGATGTACCAGACCACTGCCATGTTGTCTGATTGTATCGCAATAGTCCCAGATGGCAGCAGGGGATGGAATGCTTGCAACGCCAGAAGCACCGCCCTCAGCTCTAGAACATTTATATGCCGTTGGGCCACCAGTTTGGACTAAGTGCCTTGGACTGTCTGATCCTGACATAGCCCCCCCCACCCCATCAGGGAGGCGTCCGTGGTTACTGTAGCCTTGGGCTGCTGGGGGGAGAAGGGGTGAGACCATTGTGACGGGTTGTGGGTCATCCACCAATTTAAATCCTGTTTGCACTTGTGAGTTACTTGAATATTGACTGAAAGAGGATGCTGAAAATGATACCATTGGGTGAGCAGTAGCCATTGTAGAAGCCTCATGTGAAACCTGGCCAGGGGTCAATGGTGATGGCTGCCATGGAACCCAACAGCTGTAGGACAGAGAGAGCTGTGGATTTCTCCCTTGAAAGGATTGAGAACAGTTGCTGCTTTATCCTTAGAATTCTGTGCTCTGGAATGGATGCTCTGCAATTCTTTGTATCCAATATGATCTCTATGAATTCTGTGGACTGAGATGAGGTGAGATTGGATTTTTGCCAGTTTATGGTTATGCCTAGCCTTTTTGAAATGAGGAGAGAGTATGCCAGGGCTTCTTCCAATAGATGTATGGTGGGGGTGGAGATGAGCCAGTCGTCTAGGTATGGAAACACCTGGAATTCTTTTAGTCGCAAGTGAGCTGTGACAACTGCCATGCACTTTGTGAACACTCTGGGGGCTGTACAGAGTCCAAAGGGCAGTACTCTGAACTGGTAGTGTCTGGCTCCCGCACGGAAGTGCAGAAATCTTCTTGATGGCCTGTCCACTTTTATGCGGTAGTACGCATCTTGAAGATCTATTGAACACATCCAATCTTCTTTTTCCAAAAGCGGGAGGATAGACTGTATTGTGACCATCCAGAATGTTTGTACTCTTACAACCTTATTCAATACACTGAGATCCAAAATTGGTCTCCAGTCCCCAGTTTTCTTTGGCACCAAAAATAGTCTTGAGTAGAATCCGGATCCTATCTGGTCTGGAGGGACTATTTGGATGACTCTTTTTATTAGCAGCTTTGCTATCTGTAGTGCTGCTTCTTCCCTTTGACTGGGTGGAATGTCGGGTTAGTTTGTTAGGGGGGCAGGACAAAGATCGAAGGGGATATGGTAACCTCTGGTTATTATCCTTTGTACCCAAGAGTCGGTGGTGATGATTAGCCAGGTAGAAGGGTACAATGAGAAACGACCCCCAACCACCTCCAGAGGAGGAAAAGAGTCCCTGGAACCCTGGTTACGTGGACCCCCTCTGCCCCAAAAAGGGAGTCTTCCCTGTGAGTTTCCCCCTCTGCCTCTAGGGGAGAACTCGGCCTGTGTGTCATGGAAAGGACCCTGAGACTTTTTGTACCATATCTTCCCACTCTTCTGGTTTCTGGAGAAAGCACGTTGAGGGGAAGAATAACGGACACCTACGGCAGAAAGGGTCTTACCGTCCTGTTCCCATCTGGCCAGTGTGCTTTTAACTTTGGGTCCAAACAATGGGAGTGTTGAGAAAGGAAGCCTTGAAGAGTTCCGTGAAATTACATAAGCGCATCCAGGCATGCCGTCTCAAAACAACGCCTGAACTCGCCATTCTAGCTGCTCCTTCTGATGCGTGAGATATCAGGCGCATGGAGGAGTTTGATATCGATTCAATGGTAGCCAGTTGAGAGGCTATTACACGGACCTTATCAGACACGGCACCAGCCAAAGTTTCAGAGAGCTCAGATACTAAATCCCTTTAAAGCCTGGTGATGTGTGCCATATAATTCTGGGACCTGATTGCACAGGTCGCTGATGCAAAAGTATACCTCCCTATTCTGTCCAGAGCCCGTGACTCTTTGTTGGGCGGATGGACAGTCTGGCTTTCTTCTTCCATCAGGTCCTTCTTGGTTGCGGCCGCCACCACCAGAGCATCTACAGGAAGACCTTTGGACCAATGGGGGTCAGTAGCAGGAGGGGAAAAAATTTTATCTGGCCTCTGGGGAATGGCCTCAATGGTATCAGGAGCCTTCCACGCATGCTGCAGGAAGAGCCGGACCAGTTCGTTGGCAGGTGGAGTAACCCAGGAGGTAGGGGGCCAGGTGCGAAAGACCTGCAGGAACACAGACTCTTCAGAGGTGGGTTAGAGGGCTGCCAGTCACCTCTCTGTTTAAGGCATTCAAGGATATCACCAAAGGATACCTAAGACGGTGAGTGAGGGGATCC
Source organism: Protopterus annectens (assembly GCF_019279795.1). Taxonomy (NCBI): domain Eukaryota; kingdom Metazoa; phylum Chordata; order Ceratodontiformes; family Protopteridae; genus Protopterus; species Protopterus annectens. Next base: position 1,161,057,495 of record NC_056741.1, on the reverse strand, counting down.
TTCCCCATCATCAAAGTCTGTGTCTTCAGCAAGGGACTCCTCTGTGGAGTCCATGTGCTTCCTCTTGCACAAGCTTTTGCGATGAACCTCCTCAAAGGGAGAAGCTGGGGAAGACAACGCAAAAGGGGTTTCCTGTGGGAGTGCATCCTGAGGCATTGGCGTCCGGTGTCCACTAGGAGTGACTTGTGTACATAGCGGTCCAGAGGAAGGCAGGGAGATTGATAGCACAGTATCGCCAGCAGACACCAAAGCCTTCTCCATTAGTTGGAATGCTGGTCCACCTGAAAAGGAGTGAGTGTCCTGGACAGGGTTCACCCCTCCCCTAAGTGGCTCAGCCTGCCGACTCAGAGTCCCTGGATGGCTGTGAAATACCAACTTACGTACGCCACAGCTGACATCCTGGGTCATAGTAAAACTCTCCTGCCATGAAGGCAACTGCAGTTCCTTAGTGTGGTCCATAAAGGGAATCGTAAAGGGGGAAGACTGTGTTATATCAAGGGGCTTCAAAGGCAATGAAGGAGGAGAATAAGTAGAGGTCTTTGGCAAAGGGTGATCACCTCCCAAGGAAGGATAGGTCCTGGGGTGCGGGATACCTCTGGCCAAAAGCACTTGATCCACAAGACGCAACACGTCGTGTTCAGAGAGGCTTCTAGTGGATTTCACGGACACAGCTGAGGGGGAGTCAGGTCTATCCAAAGATGGGATAAGCTCAGTGCCCACATCAGCAGTCTGCACGGAAAACAACACTGCCGTAAGAGACTGTACTACAGGTGTCTACACCGAGGAAATCATCGGTGCCGAAGTCATGGTCTGCACCGACAGTAAGGTTGGTGCCAAAGTGATTGTCGGTGCTGAGGCTGGGACCGAAAAAAAACAGTGTCAGTAACTGAGTTGTCAGTTCCGGGTAAGGTATTGGAGCTGATGTGGTTACAGTCTGTGCCGACAGGGTAGTCAGGTCTGGAAGAGAGGTCTGAACCGAGGAGCCCCTCGGTACTGATACAGTAAAGGGCACGCTAGTCGGTGCCGAAGTCACAGATGGCACCAATAGTCTCGGTGCCGAGGGTCTAGCCACCGAAAGCGTTGGACCCGAAAGAGTCAGATCCGAAGTAGAAAGCTTAGCCTTCTTGGGTCTCGGTTGATGGGAGACCCCCAATCTGGGACGAAGGAAGAGATTTGGCCTTTAAAAGATCATCAGTCTTTTTCTTATAGGATCTTGGAGGGGTTGAAGCCTCCGACCCAGAAATAGCCTCTGAAAAAGGAGATCTGAGTAGCCCTTCAGTAACTATTTATTTTTCCTCTCAATCAACATCCTGTTAGAGACGTTCTTACAAATTCCACAGGGCGGATCAGCTGATAAATGAGGCACACCCAAACAATAGACACACAGAGAATGTGCATCTGAAGTAGGTAATTTATGTCCACAATCTGAACATCTCTTAAATCTTGAACTACCTTTTTTATCCATGATAGAAAAGAATGAAATCACAAAGAATATCAGCAATGGTACAAGAAATACCCAAAGGTAATGAAGAAAAAGGGGTCTACCAACGATGGTATAGAAGAAAATACCTCGCGGTAAAAAGATTGAAAAATTTTAAGAAGAGATAGTCGCTAAATTCGATAAGGTAAGAGAAAGCAATTTAGAAACTTTTCTGGGAGAAAAAGTTGTTTTAGACTAGAATGACAACAAATATTGTACTTAGCTCAACAGAAGTAGCTTGACACGACCGAATGGCAACGTGGCAAATGAAATCTGGGGTAACAGGGAGAGGGGAATTCTGGGTAAGAGTTTTAGCTCGAGAGTTTGTAGCTGGCACGAGCTTGGAAGATGGCCGGCTTGGCTCCGAGGTCAGAACCGATACCCATACTTAAGGAATGAATGAGAATTAACAATATCAGATCAATAATTTTGGGTGATGTACACACAAACTGGCTAGACCAGTCTAACCATTCTCCATTGTCTAATATCAACCTTTTCAACTTTACTCAATTAAACTAATATAACTAGACCCAACAAAAATAAAGACAGTGGCTCCATCCTTGACTGGATTCTAGTCTCTGACTCTAATAAAATCTCTTCAGGAGGCACTCTACCCTATAACATCAGTTCATAGGTGTGTACTAGGCTAATGGCCCTGGAGCCTTTACAAGCCTAGCCCATAGGATTACCCTGGCATTGTGCCACCCGACCTTTGTTAACAGTGCCACTGGGAGTGAATTTTCTATTTCCCATCCACTCTTCAAGATTTCTCTTGAAGAGGGCCAGTGAGGTGCTCTGCTTGACATGTATGGGAAGTCTATTCCATAGCATTGGCAGTTTCTGGGTTATGAACCTGTCCCTCCAGCATGTTCTGTTGATTGTGGTAATGAGGTTGAGGTCTCTGGAGTGTGTGGTGCATAGGCATTGGCATAGACATTGGGATTTCTTTAGATGTAGCATTTCTAACAGAGCTGGGTCAGACATAGCTTTGTAAGTCAAGCAGAGATCACCTTTAAGATGATATGAGACAGAGAATAGTTGGTGTTTTTTAGTCTGTCCATATAGGACAAGTGTTGTAGGCCTAGGATCCTCTTTGTGAGGTACTTTTGCGGCCTCTCCAGTTGTTGCAGGTGTCTAGTGAGGTACATGCCAAATGGGGCATTGTACTTAATGACTGGCCTAAGGAGGGAAAAGTAGAGGGAGACAATGACCTCTTTCTTCCTGGATGCAAAACCCTTAGTAATGAGATGTGCCACATAGGACTTTCTGACCACAGTGGCAATGTGGTGGTCAAAAGATACATTGCTGTCAACCTGTATTCCCAGATCTCTTATAAAGCCTTCTGTGTTCAGTGAACTACCATCAATGTGGTAATTCAAGGGAATCGGGTTTCTCCCAAGGGGGATGACGACACATTTTTTTGGCATTGAGCTAAAGGCCATGGTTGTGACACCATTCGTTGGTCTCAGTGAGGCCTTTCTGTAGGATGTCAACATCACTTGGGGAGTTACTAAAACTCCCAACTTGCAATCGTCTGTGAACTTTGCAGCCAAAGTCCCTTCGTGTTGGCCTAGACTTCAAAGTAGTAGATACCAAACAGGAGAGGACCCAGGACTGAACCCTGTGGGACTCCACACATGAGTGGTCGGCAGTCTGACTTGGAGTCAGCTACTTTCACATTGTGGGTACTATCTGTGAGCCAATTTGCAACCCACCTAGTGATATAGGGGTTTATGCCTAGCTTAGTGAGTTTTTCTATGATTCATGAGTGGGGAATGGTATCAAAGGCCTTGGCCAGACCAAGGTAGGCTTGCCTTCATCCACAGCTTTGGTGACTGACTCAAAGAAGTCGACTTTGTTGAGCAGGCATGATCTACCCTTCAGAAAAACAAACTGTTTAGGATCCAGAGTTTGGGGATTCCTTATATCCTTGTTTATTAGGTCCATGATGATCGGTTCTATAGCGTTGCATCTCAGACTCGTCAGGCTAATGTGGCGATAGTTCTCAGGGTCTGTAGTTGCTCCTCCTTTGTGGAGAAGGATGACTGTAGCAGTGTGCCACTCAGTAGGGACAAAGCCTGAGGTGAGGCTGTGACTGACCAGGGCAGACAGGTGAGATGCCAGTTCACACTGTAGCTCATGTAGAACACAGCCAGGGATATCGTCAGTTCCCATAGAAGCTGTATTCTTGGCCTTGGACAGTGCTGTTTTAACCTGTGCAGCAGTAATACTGGGTGCCTGGCAATCTACTGGTATTGTGAATGGTCCTTTGGGGGGAGGGGTAAAGTTGGCACTGAATCTGTCGCCCAGTATATTGGCAATATATGTTGGCTCAGTATAGGAGGTATCATTGTGCAGTAGCTCAGAGCAAATCTGGGTATTGCCGTGGAGATTCTCTACATAACTATAGAAGGCCTTGAGGTTGTCTTTACTATCTGCTGCAATTCTGTTTTCATAGCTAGCTTTAGAGGATTTGATGAGGGATCTCAACTTTTTGTTGAGGCTGATAAGGGAGTTTTTCCAGTCTTGGAACCTCACCTTATTCCGCATAAGTTTCCTCCTTCTGTTGTAGAGTGACCACCAACCTGCCAATATTATACATAAGACCTCTCCAATACCCAGTCAACACCAATATAAACAAACTAAAATCTAACCAATTTTGACCCAACAACCTTTAGCGAAGCTTGAGTAATATCAACTGGAATATACTAAAAGTCCTTCCCTTTGATGAAGCTGTTGAGTTCTTTAACTCAACATTCCACAACATCTTAAACAATCTAGCTCCCTTCCAACAAGACAGACTAAGAACAAACCATGCCACCTTGTTATCTAGAAGCACCAAGCAACTTATGACTGCTAAGGATAAATCATGGAAAAATGGCAAAAAATAAAAATCCCTCAGACCTCCTGCAATACAAACAGCCTTGTAATCAATTAAAAAACCTAGTCATTAATGACAAAAAAAATCACTATCTAGGTCGCCAGAAAAAAAAACTATAAATAAACCCCCACAAAATTCTGGAATTCAATTTCTTCCCTGCTAAATCCTGGCACTAAGAATAAACCCTGCCCAAATCCAGACAAATTTCAATTGATACAGCCACCCTCTTCAACACATATTTTATCAACAAAGTATCTAATCTCACTGCTACTTTTCTTCAAACTGACTGTAATACCAACTCCTTCATAGCAGTCTTTAAAAAACTCCTCTCCACCTATTTTTTTCCTTCTCCCCTATACCCACTGCTAATGTAACTAAACTTCTTCCTAAGCTTAAACCTGGCACTGACACTCCTGACAAACTACCCCCTGAATACCTTCAAATGTCAGCTAAAGCCATTGCTTACCCCATTAACATACTTCTAAATAGATCTGTCCAGGAGTCGTATATACCTTCCATCTGGAAAAAAAGCATATATTCTCCCCCTACACAAAGGTGGCAAATGTACAGACATTTCTAATTTTCACCCCACTGCCATACTTTCCCCTATCTCTAAAATCATGGTAAAATGTATAAACACTCAACTTCTAAGTTATCTACTCCAAAACCAGCTTATTTTCCCTACGCAGCACGGTATTCGACCTGGCCATAGCACTACAACTGCTCTTCTCTCCTTCATGGAGACAGTTAATCAAACTCGAAATGCAAGTAAAATTGTATCCTCACTCTTTCTTGATCTCTCCACGGCCTTTGATACAGTTTCCCACTCTCTACTTCTCAAAAAACTGAATAAACTTGGTATCACCCCTCCAATACTAAATTGGTTCACTACCTCACAAATAGACAACAATCCATCAAATGGCATAATTCTTTCTTGCCATTCCTAGACACTTCCACAGGCATTCCCCAACGCTCCATACTAGGGCCTCTTCTTTTCAACATTTTCATTAACAATTTCTACTCATCCGTTACTTATGGATCTATAATACAATGCACAGGTGATTCAACTATCATCTGTACTTATTACTCTACATCCGAACTTACGTCATTGACCCAAAATGTCTTCTCATCCAGTGAAACCTTGATGACCCACAACCACCTTGCCATTAACCTCAAAAAAACCAAACTTCTACTGTTCACTCCTAAGAAAACTATCCCCATAAATAAGTCTGAATTCAATATATACTTTCACAACAAAACTATCATAGAGGTTATCCCCCATACAAAGCTACCACCTTAGATGAAATCCTAACATTTTACCTGCATGTTCACAATGTTAAAAAAATCATCAAAAACTGGGCACCCTTTACAGACATAAACACTTTCTTAACCACTCTACAAAACAAACCCTTGCCGCAATATTTCTTCTACCTTCTCTCCTTTTTGGTGCTCCCCTTCTTACCAATATACAGTCTTCTCGGAAAACAAAAATTTAAACCTGTTATAATAAAACTGCTAAGTTTGTAACTAATGCAAAATACTCCTCCCATCACTGCTCCTCACTACACTTACTGAATTAGCTTGAACTCCCACATTACCCCATATATTTACAATTAACTACAGCACACAGCATTATCTATAAACTATTAGATTGCCCAGCCCTTACTTCTCTACTAACTCTAACAACCAAACAGACCTCTCAGATCTGAAAATCACTTTCTCTTGCAAGTAGAAAAAAAAAACTCCCTGATGGCCAAATACTCTATTCTTTTTCTACTGCCAAACTCTGGAATGCACTCCCATCATCAATCAGGACCACTATCAATGCTTCCTCTTTCAAAAAGTCTCTACTCCTACATCTCTCAACGGTATGGCACTGCTCATGCTCCAGCTCTCAACATCCCAAAACCTGATTCTCCTAACACAAATCTGGGTCACCTTTCAACTCAAACTTTTCTGCCCTCTAATATATGCAACAAAAGAGTTTTCATCTAGGACAACTCTAAAATTGTACTACTAACACACTTACTCATAGACACTCTCATTCTCATTCTTATGAAAACTCTGCAGAGTAAATATATATTAGTACTACAACTGTCTCTTAGTACACCTGAGACACCTCAAAAGTATATCTGCATATATTATACTTACTGCAACTTTCAATACCGAGCATTTACCTATGCCTGTGTCTTTGCACCTTTTGTTACATATAAATGCACTGTCAATTTAGCTATGTCTGTGAATTTTGACTGTATGCAAATTTTGATTGTAAATTGCAAATTTTGATTGTATGTATATCTTTATGTGGAGCGTTTCTCCCCAGGGCTCCACTGAAAATGGGCTCACTTTGGCCCAGTGGACTTTCCTAGTAAACAGATGCAAATAAATAAATAAATACCACTAGGAAATCATATTTTAGCAAATGGAAACGATTTTCTAGCTGGTGCCACATTAAGAACGAAGACCCTTTTAATGGTAATACATATCTGGTTCTACAATATTCTTGTGAATTATTATCCTCTGGCCTTCCTTACTCCTCTATCAAAGCTTATCTGTCAGCTATTTCAGCTTGTCTGCACACGAATCCCCATATTTCAGTGCATTTCTATGTCAAGATGTTTTTGAAAGGGGTTCTGCATACCTGTCCACCTAGAAAACAAATAAGTTATTTACCGTGTTATCCATCTTCATTTATCCTTAACATATGGGTCCAGTTCCAATATTAGAATCGACTCGGCTGTTACTACAGCTCGTGCCAGCCAAAAACTCTCAAGCTTCACCTTTACCCACAATCCCTCTCTCACAATTACCTCAGACTGAGTTTCCAGAGAATGTATAGATAATAGATACGGAAGCCCAAATTAAAGCCATATCTGCTATGCTTGAAAGGTCACAATTATTTGAGGGTATATAATCTGTTCCACCAAAAAAATCTTTAAAGGGCAGTAGATGGAGGGAGAGGAGTCAAAGATAAATGAAGATGGACAACACAGATGGAATGTTATGGTAAGTTCACAAGTTCTTTATCTGATGTTGTCAATCTTCATTTTATCCTTGACATATGGGACAGAGTCCCCAGCTACCTTAGATCTTGGGAGGACTCACGGAAGGACATTCCTGAGCACCATCGAACCAAAGGATGCTCTTCACCTAGAGATCAAGCCCAATTTGTAAGGAGCAATCAAGGTATGGGCAGAAGCCCAAGCAGCTGCTGCACGTATGTCATCCACTGAAGCTCTAGACTGAAAAACTGCTCAAGTGTCTACAGATCTTGTTGAATGGGATTTCACTGGCCTAGGCAAGGCTATTTTGGTCTTATCATAGATAAATGAAATACAGTCCTTTAGCCATCTGGCCAGAGTCACCTTGCTGACTGGCCTGCCAGACTTTGCACTGGAAAAGGAAACAAATAGTTGATCATATTTTTGAACGTCTTTTGTTCTGTGAAGATAGAAATGTAATTGCCTGTGAATGTCTAGTAAATGTAAAGAAAAGTCACCTTTGTTGGAAAAGCTTAGAAAGAAAAATGGTAAATTAATAGTTTGATTGATGTTATACTCTGACATTACCTTGAGTAGGAAAGAGGAGTTCGTAAAGAAACTCTATCTTTGTGGAAAATCAGATAAGGAGGTTTACACAACAAGGCCTGAATTTCCAGGATCCTTCTGGCAGAGGTTATAACTACCAAAAACAATGTCTTCCAATGCAAAAACTTCAGATCACATTCTGCAGAGGGTTCAAAGGGAGAATGTACTATGGTCTCTAGGACTAAGTTTAGATCTCAAGACAGTGCTGGATCTTTGAAAGAAGGTTTCAACAAAAGTTGTTGTTGTGTCTTTCGGCTTTTCCCGGTTAGCGGTCGCACAGCGGAACTCCGGTCTGCTAATGATTGGCAGTAGATTTTTATGTGCCGAATTGCCGGCTTAGACGCACAACCTTCAATGAAGGTACGCCCATTCAAGCATGTCTCCACACAGAAGACGCTCTAGCTGAGAATCAAACGGGACAACGTCTTACTGTGAGGCGACAACACTACCGCAGCACCACCACTGCAGTCAGTTCTTCCAAACCATTGTGGAAATCAGAAATTGCAGCTAACTGTAGTTTGATGGTAGAAGGGGAAGCTCTGGCATTAAAAGGAGAGGCTAAAAAGTCTAAAATATGCTCTATAGAAACAGAAAAGGGATCAATATATTTTTCTTGGGCCCAAATGGTAAATCTCTTATATTTGCGAGAGTACAGTTTACAAGTGGAAGGTTTATGAGAAGATAAGAGGATGCGGCATACTATGGAGGAAAGATTTAGATGCCAGGCAACTAATGGAATTGGAGGAACCATGCTGTCAGCTTGAAGTTCCAAATATGTGAATGAACAAGTCCATCTGGATGGGACAGAAGGTCTGGAATTGGGGCCAGAATACAAGGTTGCTGAATCAGATAAGGTCAAAGGAAGGAGAACCAAATCTGTCAATGCCAAAAGGGGGCAATGAGGATTACTGTGCTCTTCAACCTCAGTCACTTGTGCAGGAATTTTGGAATTAGAGGTATCAGGGAAAGGCGTAAAGGAGACCGGGGGGGCAACTGTGGAGGACAGCATCTCTTGGTTACTTCTCAGGAGAGGGAATCAGGGCAAAGTAATTGCTGCATTTGTTGTTTAAGGGTAAGGCAAACAGATCACAGCAAGGTCGACTCCATTGATGGAAAATCCTTTCTGCCACTTCTGGATTGAGAGACCACTCATGAGGCTGAAGGATACATCTGCTCAGTTTGTCTGCAATCATCGTGGAACTCCCTGGAATATGCATTGCTATTAGAAAGCAGTTTGAAAAGATCGGCCACTGTCATGGCTTCTTGGCAAAGGGGATAAGACTTGGTTCCTCCCTGCTTGTTGATGTACCAAACTACTGACATGTTGTCTGTTTGAACTGCAATTGTCCCCTGAGGAACAGCTGTCTGAAATGCCTGTAACACTAGAAGAACCACTTTTAACTCCAAGACATTGCTATGTAAGTTGGCCTCTAAGAGGGACCAATTGTCTTGGACCGTCCTACCCAGGAAATGCACCCCACCCCATCTGGGAGGCATCTGTTGTCGCTATGGCCATGGGCTCTGGAAGAAAAAAATGGGCAGCCAAGGAGAATTTCTTCAGAATACATCCACCAAAGTAGATTCTTCTTGCAATAATTGGTGATCAGAATTTGGTCTGACAAGGGCTGGTGAAGGATAGACCACTTCAAAGCTAGTAGTCATTGCACAATTCTCATATGAAACCAGGCTAGAGGGACTAGAGTTATTGAGGCTGCCATCGACCATAAAGTTTGCAAAAGTAGTTCAGCAGGAACCCTCTTTCTGTGGATTATCTTTTGAATTTGTGCAATAATTCTTTGGAGCCTCTCTCCAGGAAGGGATGCATGGTTGTCACCATATTTAGCACAGCCCCTATGAATTCTAGATTTTCGGTTGGAGTCAATTGGGATTTCTCATGATTTACTGTAATTCCCTGGTGGGCACAAATATTGAGAGTGTAATCCCTGGCTACTATCAACTGACGCCTTGTTGAAGTGGTTATCAGCCAGTCAGTCATCCAAGTATGGAAACACCCAGAATCCTTGCAGTCTCAAGTAAGCTGCTACTACTGCCATGCATTTGTTGAATACCCTGGGGGCTGTGGTGAGACCAAAGGGCACTCTGAATTAGTAATAACTGGCTCCAGATGGAAGCGAAGGAACTTCCTGGAGTGCTTGTCCCTCTTTATGTGGTAATACACATCCTGAAGATCTATTGAGCAGACCCAGTCATATTTCTTCAGAAAAGGAACACTTGACTATACAATGACCATCTGGAACTTTGATGAACTGATTTGCTCAGCACACAGATATTCAAAATAGACCCCTCTCTTTTTTTGATGCTAAAAAGAATCTTGAGTAGGTTCTGGATCCTTTCTGGTTTTGCAGGATTTCTTGGATGACTCTTCTGTCTAGCAGTTTTTGAATTTCTTGAACTGCTGGATCCCTCTGATTGTGTGGGACATCAGGGATTTCTTTTTGTGTACAGAGGAAAGATGGGAAAAGGGAATTATATAACTTCTGGATATGATCCATTGCACCCAAGACTCTGTTATGTTCAGCCAGGCATCCAGGTACAAGGATAAGCATCCCTCGACTGCCTCCAGAGGAAGACATTCAGGAGCTCTGAAAGCTCTGAAAGGGCTTATTCAGAAAAGAATCCCTGAAGCCCTGGTTATGCAGACCACCTCTGCCACTAGGGCGGTGTCTTCCATTTTGGTTCCCCCCTCTGCCCCTGGGGGAACTGCCTCCACATGTATCCTGGAAAGGCCCTTGGGATTTCCTGAACCACATCTTACCACCGCTCCTCTGGTTCCTGGAAAAGGATCTTTTGGGGGGTTGAGAAAACATATGCCCACAACAGAAAAGATCTTGCCATCCTTCTCTCACCTGGATAAAATCACTCTTACTTTTGGGCCAAACAAGGATGATATATCATACGGAGCATTGATGAACGAAGACTTAAGTGGTTCTGCAAAGTCACATATGTGGTCCAGGTGTGTCTTCTTATGGATATGCCTGAACCCACTGCTCTGGATGCCCCTTCGGTTGTATGTGGGATTAGCCTCATGGATGAATTAGACACAGAGTCCAGGGTGGCTAGCTGGGAAGCCACATTCTCTTGAACTCCCTCAGCCACAGCTCCCACCAGGGTATCTGTCAACTCCTTGATCAAATCCCTTTGAAGTCTTGTAAAGGATGCCAAAAAGTTCAAAGACCTTAGAGCAAAGGTTTATGATGTATCAACCTGCTTCCCAAATCTATCCATGGCCCGAGACTCCCTGTTGGGTGGATAGATAGCTGAACTCTCCTCAGGGAATTACTTTTTTGTGGCCACCAACACGACCATGGCATCCAGGGCCCAGAACTGTTTGTCTTCACGGGAAGATAAGATTTTGTCTGGTCTCTTAGGGATGGGCTCAGTGGTGTCTGGAGCCTTCCATGCCCGCTGTGAAATTAAATGAATGAGTTCATCAGCGGGTGGGGTCACCCAAGAGGTAGACGGGTGAGTGCTAAAACCCTGCAAATAAACAGATTCCTCCAAGGAAGGGTTTTGGGACTGTCAGACACCCCTTTGCTTTAAAATTTCTATGATGTCTCCAAGGAGACTGTAGGGACCCTTCCCCCTCATCAAAAGCTGTGTCTTCAGTGATAGATTCCTGAGGGGAATCTAAGTGCTTTCTTTTGCACTTCTTTTTCTGGGGAACTTCCTCAGGGGGATAATCTGGGGAGGTGTCAGAAGATGCCAGAACCTGAGTCTGAGAAATCTGACACTTTGACACTCGCTGTCCCATTGGAGAGACAAGTAGACTAACAGAGTTGGGGGGGTACCTGTTCCAAGGAGGAAGGTGCTGACTGGGTCACTGTAAGGGACAGGGTCCTCTCCATCACCTCGAAGGCTGGCCCCCCTTGAAGACAGAAGGGAGCCTGGAATTGAGATAGACCACCTTGGGATAGGGGCCTCTCCCCACTATGAAGAGCCTGCCCTTGAGACAGAAGCTGGTGCTGAACTACTCAAGTCGAAGCTCCAGGGAGCATGGATGGCTCTGGAAAAAACTGGAATCGAGTCCTGCCCCCTGGAACCGACAGGGTATCTATGGCTCTGAGAGGTCTCCAGTTCCAAAGCCACTGAAGAGCTCAGGGAAATTACCAGTTCCAAAGAGGTGGAAATCTCAAGGACTGGTACAGTCAGTGACAGAAGACTGGAACAGTAAACTCTAAAGCCTCAGAGGAGGTCAGAGGAGGAGTAGTCAGCAGGGTGAAGAAAGGCTCGGTTCCTAGACCTAAAGGAGTCGGAGCCGAGGGAGGGCCTATGAGTCCTCTCACCCACAAGATTTTATTCACAAGTCTCAACACATCGAGCTCAGAAAGGCTTTTGGTGGAACGGCTCGATAATATGGATGGGGATTTAGGCCTCTGAAGAAAAACTTCTGGAAGCTCACTAGCAAAGGGGTATACAGATGGGGAATAAGTAGCCCTGGGTAAAAATTCCCTTGGTTCAGATACAGTAGTCTGTGCCGATGTAATCAGTTCCATCAAAGATGAAGATAAATTGCATAAGCATCAGCAGAACCAAATATCAGAGCAGATAAATTGTCCTGCACCAGAGCCTTTGACATTGAAGGACCTGAAATAGTTGTCCGTGCTGGGGAAATTGCCGTCATCAGTAATTTAGAGTCAGAGGTCTCTGGTTCCGAGGATCCTTTCGGAACCAAGGATTTCAATTTCTTAGTTCTCTGTGCCAACAAAGAAGTCAGAACTGAGATACTCCTCTTTTCACCCTTGCCCATGGAAGATGGGACAAAGGTGAGGAGGTATCAGTTTTAGATTTGTCAGGTGTAGATAAGGCTTCACTGAAGGTGGAGGGGATCAAACCCTTTGGAATAAGCTTGTTACATCTCTCAGTGAAGGCTCTGTGACTGAACCCGAGGTAAATACTGTAGTCCTCTTGTAAGTGAAAGGGGCCTAAGCAATAGACACAAAGGGAGTGAAAGTCAGAAGATGAAATTCTGTGGCCGCACTTCTGGCAATTTTTAAAATGAGAAGGGGCTTTAGCTTTCTCAGCTATCTTAAAAATATGGGCTGGAAGGCAGACACTCACACATGCACTCACACAGAAATGTTTGAGAGGGAGAGAAGAAGGAAAGTTTTTTTTTTTTTTGAAGGGAAAAGAGGGGAAAACTATCAACAATTATAGTTATAGAGATACACCAAGGTGTACAGGAAGACACCATCAACTTTGATATTAAGAAAATACACTTACGTATATGTAAAAGAGAGAAAAATAGTAAACAGAAGGGTAGAGGATCAATTAAAGAGGAGACAGAGAGAAAATCTCTAAAAAATAACGGCAGAAATCTACCTAAACCAAAGAAAACTCGAGAGTGCTGGCAAAAGGCGACCATTTGGAAAAGTGGCAAATGAGATCCGAGGTAATTATGAGAGAGGGATTGTGGGTAGAGGTGAAGCTCGAGAGTTTTTGGCTGATGTGAGCTGTAGTAATGGCCGAATTGGAACTGGACCCATATGTCAAGCATAAAATGAAGATTGACAACATCAGATAAGTAGTTTCCCCTTGGGGTATTTATTTTGTTTTGGAATAATTAACACTTGCTCCTTCTAAACCAGTGTATCAGGTTGATTCAAGGTTCTTAATACGGAAAACCATATTACTGATTACAATGAGCTCTACAAGACAAGTGTTTGGGTTGCAAGCTCTTATGGTAGGTCAACCTAATCTAATTTTCCACAAATATAGCGTTTCTCTGAGAGCTAATCTTTTGTTTATGCCTAAAGTGGTATTCAAGTTAACTTTGAGCCAAGCTATCCATCTCTCTGTCATCTTTCCAGAACAAAAAAAAAAGAGGGAAAACGATTTTTCATACACTGAATGTCCACATGCAACTTTATTTTGGCAGAAGTAAAACCTTCAGAAATGTTCATCAGTTAATCATTTCTTATGCAGATGAAAGCCACGGTGGTGAAGCGGTAGCATTGTTGCCTCACAGCAAGAGGTTATCCCGCTCGATTCTTGGCTGGAGCACCTTCTGTGTGGAGTCTGCATGTTCTCCCCACGGTCGAGTGGCATTTGAAAGACATGCGTAGAATGGGCGTGCCTTCACTGAAGGTTGGACATCGAGTTGGCACCTCGGCACCCGTAAAAAATCTACTGCCAATCATTAGCGGACCGGAGTTCCGATGTGGCAACCCCTAACCGGGAAAAGTTGAAAGAAGAAGAATCATTTCTTATGCAAATACATAAAAAAGGACAATGGCGTCAAAGCAGGCAGTTTTCAAATATTTTTCCCTGCCATTTCCTTGTGTCATTCCCACCATAACAAGTGAACTCCAGGCAGGTTCAAGGCAAATTCTACTAAGATCTTGGCTTTATCAGTTGCTTTTTGGAAAGGGGTGGTCTGCAGAAGTATTCTAGAGGCAGCAAAACACTATAAACTAGGCTCTTTCTCCAGTTCTAGAACCGCCTTTGTTAGGACCATTCTCCAAGGGCTCAAGGACCCTCATCCTTCCTCTTCTCAAACTTTATAAGCTATGGTATTCTACCCATATAGCTAAGGCTGCTGCAGTAGACATCTAATTATGCACATAGTACAGTTGTATAAGTAAATTTACCATAACATTAGATGTTTAAGTAGATCACTGCTGCAGTAGATGTTCTCTCCTTCCCTCCATCCCTCTTATTTGTGTGTAATTTTTTGCCAAGGTGTGGACATTGATTTTTGTTTACCTAGCATTGCCCTCTTTCAGGGCTCTAGACTTTTTCTTCAGCTCTGCTCGAGCTGTCCACAGTTTGGGCATGTGGAAAGTACCTTTAAGCTATGGAAACTGGACAGCTGTTCTATGCTAGGTAGGATATAACCCATACAGCTAAAGTTTCTGCAGCAGTAATCTATTAGTAAGACACAATGTTACATGTTTATTATTGCCTCTATTGTGGACTACTCTACTTTTCACTGTTTTCTTGGTTAATCTATTAGTAAGCTTACTTCACAACTATACTTTGTATTGTGTGGTATTTTTTAAGTATCTGTATCTTCTCTGTAGAGCGACTAGATAACAGAAAATATGTTTTAAACATGACACAAGTCAAGAGGCTTGCAGTACCATTCAAGCTAGCAAACATACTACTTTATTTGCTAACCCATAAAAATGCAATCTGCCCAGCAGATTGATACACCATCTCATATCTAGGAATTAAAACATTATGCCACTGGTAAGAAAAAAAATTGTGACAGCTGATTCACTTCAAGGAGTGGAAACACTCCTCAAACTGTACAGCACTGCGGATACGTGCACTTCAGTGATTTTAATGCCCACTACTGGTACCATCAGTCTGCTGTGCTGTAAACTGTAAAACTTAAGGTCCTGTTACTGTACATTGTTTATGTAGATAGTTTAGCTAAACAGTAGCACATTGCAAAAAAAGACGTGAGATGTGGAACCAGTAATTTTACAACTGTCAATTTCTACCTTATTAAATATTTTTATTTATTTACTGTAATTTTCAAATGATAGGAATCCATTTCGATTACATAGGTTCCAGCCTTTCTCCTAAGCAACTCTTTAAAATTCCACAGCTGTTCATCACACTACCATACTTCAGATAAGCTACCTTTAAAATTAATCAGTTAGACAAAAATAAAGCGGGGATTAATTTTTTCTATACCAGGATTTTCTTTGCCAGGGGTTATCTTGACTACACAAGAAAAACAAATGTTTTCACTTTCTTTGTTGTATATTTTAATTTATACCAAACAATAAATGTAAATGCTCATGTAAAAGGGAACCCCTTCTTCACACTGCAATGACACACCAGCAGTTATGATTTGAAGTGGTCTGCTTCAGCTCCCCGCCTACACAATGAATGTGGCCACTGCATAGCGGAACAGTATCTTTATATATATTCTGAAACCCATTATAGTTTTCATGTTCAAGTCAAACTTTTTCAGTGTTTGCACATTTCCTGTTTCGCTTTGAAGTTTCAGCATCTACTTTCATTTCTGTGGTTTGATTTAAAAGAAACCCTATTATGGGGAACTTCGGGGAAAGAGTCAAAGTAAAGCAGTCGGCATCTCTTTGAAAAAGATTGTTACTAGTACCACCTCTGCTGCATTTTTCCCTCTGAATACTGTACAACAGTTGAACTACCTTAAGAAAAAAATAAATTGCTTTAACACTAATAAACTGGATGGGAAGGTCACTCACCCTTAGTGGATTATGTGATCATGAAGTATATAGGTTACATGCTGTTGTCAGCTCTGTAACAGAAGAGAAAGATCTGAATGAAATTTTGTAGAGCTTACCAGGTAGCTTAGAAATGCAAAGTATTTACAAACTGTTCAATGTACCTGTGTTTTTTACCAAACTATGTCATGGCATATTTTTCACTTCATCCCCATTCACCCACATTCAGATTCCACAACTTCAGGCACATCTTTTCTACTTTCAAGTCTTACCTTTATTGCTACATCTTACAATGTCCATCTCCAAGCTTTACTTATGACCTAATGGGTACAGGTTATTCTTCTTATTGGAGCGGGTGTGATTTTTAACACTGTGCATCATGTGTATAGAGGAAAAATGGTGAAACACTGAGCTACTGCATAAAAGAAGGTAAACATCTGACAGGTAAGTCAGGTACACAACTCAATTCTCTTTGAAGCTCCCCATGCCAAAGCAATGCACATCATGCCAGTGCTTTGGAGGTGTATTTACTCCCTGCATTTGTCAGTATTACCAAGAGTGCTGCATACACTGGCCATCTGCAGCTCCAGAGCTGCATAGGAACTGCCTATCTGCAAAGATGCTTTAATGCCTTAAAACCAGTGAAGTGCAAGTATCCGCAGTGCTGTTCAGTCTGAGGAGTGTTTCTACTCCTTGAAGTGAACCATCTCTATCACAGTTTTTCTTTCTTACCAGTGACATAATATTTTAATTCTTAGATATGAGATGGTGTATCAATCTGCTGGGCAGATTGCTTTTTTATGGGCTAGCATAAAGTGGACTGCAAATAAAGTACTATGTTTGCTAGCTTGAATAGTACTGCAAGCCTCTTGACTTGTGTCACTTTAAACCCCATTTTCGGTTATTTAGTCACACTACAGAGAAGATACAGATACTTACAAATAACACAGAATGCAACTGGAAAGTACAGTTGTGAAGTAAACTTATGACAGATTCCTTCTGCAGCAACTTTAGCTACATGGGTTATAGCCTACCTAGCATATAACAGCTGTCCAGCTTCCATAATTTAAGGGTACTTTCCACATGCCCAAACTGTTGACAGCTTGACCAGGGCTGAAGAAAAGTCTACAGCCCTGAAAGAGGGCAATGCTACATAAACAAAAATCAACGTCCACAGCCTGTAGTGCTCCAGATCTGGTAACTGATCACAAATACAGAATCAGTAACAGAGATGGAAGGATCAGGAATAGGAAACATGACATCAATAGAGTAGAGATGAAGTAGCCAGACTTGCCCCATGCAGAATTAAAGAATATCATCCTGGTAACTGAGGTCTAATTACAAAGAGATGTAACAACCTAGGTAAGAGAGACAAAACGGACTACATCATAGGGATATCTCTCAAACTTTTAGAACAAGAAATCGGTTCAATGCCATAAATAACGGGGGGACAGAGACCCAAAAATAGGACACTTTTTAAATATTGCTCTTACAAACTTAGAAAGTTGAGAGGATAACAGGTTTTGCATTAACATTAATTTTTGAAGGGTATGAAGTCTGAAACTCAAATATCTGTCTTTATTTTCTGACTTCAACCCTCAATAATTTGCCAATGATTGGCCAGAAAACCACAATTTTATGAGAAAAAGACCAAAATTATGAGGCAAAAATCTGGACATTCTGCAAAATATCTGTACAGTTGATAAGCATGATCTCAGGGAAGACAGTGCCAAACCTTAAAAGTTAGCAAGACATGGGAGGAGGTTTCCAAGGTGATGAGCAAGGAGTAGATGTGGACACATTGAAGTGCATGAAAAATACCAACATCCTAGACGGAGAGTCGGTGTAGGCAGCAAGATAAGAGCTAAGAAATACCAGGACAGAGGATAAGAGGCAGGTTTCTCAGAAGTGTTGCTAGTACTGGCCGCTAAGCACACCAAAGAAACAGAATGTTAAGTAATAAGCCTGAAAGTGGACTAAGGCTTGGCAGGTATGAGGTCCACATTACAGATTCCATTCTATTCCTGAAGAGAAAGCAGTGCTATTGGAGAAACGTGAAGACTGGTATCTTAAAGTCTGTACTGTTAAACTGAGAAAATGGTTTGGGAAAGCTAGGCAATTAGACAAACGAATATTGCAGATTTACAGAGAAGTAATGAACCAAACGACTCTAACAGGGAATATGGGGTGGTATTATGCAGTGCGGATTCTCCAGGGAAGAAAACTATGGTGCTTCAGGCAGCAATGGCATTACGGACACTGGTGGTCCAGTAGGACATTTAAAATAGTGATGAAGTTAAGCAGTCAATGTGGGTGAAGACAGTAAACCTGAGTAATGAAGGAAGAAGATTAGCATCTACGCAAAAGATGAAGATCAGGAGCCAAACCAAAAAAAATTAAGTTATGTACTTGCCATAACTATGCATCTGTGTTGTCCATTTTCATTCTTCTTCAACTTATGGTTTTGGATCTGATCCTCGAATCTGACTAGGCCACTTTTTTGCAGTCTAGGATCCGACTCTTGAGCTCCTCCCTTTACCCATAATTCCCCTGATCACTGCTTTACCTCAAATCGAGTTTGCTGTCTCTAAGCTATGTTTGAAAAATATATCCATAAAACTGATAAAAAAGTGTAGTAGAACAGAACAGGGGCTCAAACAGGAACAACGGTTTCTGAAAACCTCTAATAGGTCATTCATAAAGACAAGGAAGGGGGAAGGTGGGAGAGAGGTTGAGGAAAAATGAAAATGGTCAACAGAGATGCATAGTTATGGTAAGTACATAACTCAAAAATCTGATGTTGTCATTTTCATTCATTCATCAATGTATGAGACAGAGTCCCCAGGTACAGTAACTTTGGGTGGCCCTCATGGAAGGATGTTCAGGATTACTGCACAGCCAAATGCAGCTCTGTTCCTGGAGATGAAGTCCAATTTATAATAAGCCATAAAGATATGACGTTTAGCCAAGTGGCAGTTGCACAGATATCTTTAATGGGAGTTCTAGACCAAAAAGTGATGATGTAGCCATTGACCTAGTTGAATGAGCTTTTGGTTGTCTTGGCAAGTTCAATCCTTTAAGGAGTACACATAACAAATGCATTTGGTTATCCATTTGGCAATTGTAGTTTTTGAAATGGACTTACCCAATTTGTTTTTGGCAAAGGAAATGAATGTCTTCCTAATTTCCTTTGTTCTATGAAGATAGAAACAAGGTTGTCTACGTACAGCTAAAGAATGGAGCATGTATTCTCCTTTATTCTCAGATTTAGGGGGAAAAAATCTGGCAAATTGATGACTTGATTGATGTTTGCTTCTGACACAACTTTGGGTAAGAAGGATGGATTTTACAACTCTGTCCTTATGGAAGAACAAGTAAGGCTGTTTTGAAGGGTGCTTGGAGTTCAGAGACTTGCCTTGCTGAAGTTATGGCTACAAGAAAAACTTTTTTACAAGAAAGAAACTTGAGGTCCACTTTTGTGGAGGGTTCAAAGGCTTACTGTGCCAGAGTCTGTAAAACTAAAGTAAAATCCCAAGGTGGTATAGGGTCCTTAATAGGTGGTCTAAGTAAACAAAGTGCCCTTAAAACATCTTACACAGCCTAGATGATGCCAAAGGAAAGGCATTATGTCCAACATGAAAATCTGAATTGGCAGCCAGTTGAAAATCTGAAATGGCAGCCAGTTGGACTTTGATAGTAGAGAAACTAGCCCCACCTTGAAAAAGATATGATAGACATTCAAAGACAGCAGGTACTGGAGTGGAAAAAGGATCCAAATCACTCTGTTGAGCCCATAATAAAGATATCTTCCATTTGCTTTGATAAATCTTTCTTGTAGAGGGTTTCTGAAATGAAAACAAAATTCTTCGAACATGAGAAAAAGTCTGGAATGTCCAGCCATCATTAGAATTGTAGAAACCATGCAGTTAATCTCAGGCCTGGTATGTCTGGGTGAGTCAGGCCTGATGGGTGTAACAGGTGATCTGGACTGGGATCAACTATCCATGGAGGACATATTAGATCAGACCACAGGAAAGGAAACAAAATCTGACAAGGCCAGAACAAGCAGTGAAGATTACTTTGCTCTTCAACTGAAAACCTTTCTGAAGAAACTTGGGAATGAGGGGTAGGGGAGGATAAGCATAAACAAGACTGGAGGATCAAATGTGGACTAGAGCATCTCTTGGTGACTGTCCTTGAAGTGGAATTAGGGCAAAGAAAATGCTGAAATTGTTGTTGAGGGGAGAGGTAAACAATTGCAGCATAGCTGATTCCACTTTTGAAAGATCATGTTTGCCACTGAGTGGTTCAGAGACCACACGAAAGGCATCAGAATAGTTGTGCTGAGCCTGTCCGCTAGAACATTTGATTTTCCTGGAATGTGTGTTGCTACAAGAAAGTGGTTGGATGAGATCATCCACTGCCAAACTCTCATTGCTTCCCAGCAAAGAGGGTAAGATCTGGTTCCCCCATGTTTGTTCATGTAACAAACCACTGACATATTATCAGTTTGAATAGCAATAGTCCCTAGAGGAAGAGAGTTCTCAAAGGTCTGCAATGCTAATAGGACCGCTCTCATTTCCAGCACATTTATATGCACTTTGGTCTCTACTGGGGTCCATGTGGCTTGAAATGTCCATCCCAAGTAATGCCCCCCACCAGCCCAAACTGGGAGGTGTCTGTTGTCAACGTGGCAATGGGCAGAGGAAGGATAAAGGGACGACCTTGACCAATCTTGTTGGATTGGATCCACCACTCTAATGAAGCCTTGCAAACCCTGGATAGTTTTATTGAAATCATAAAGGTTGGTATAAAATGGACCATTGCACTTGTAGGGTCCACTGAAGAATTCTCATGTGAAAACAAGCTGTTGGAATCAAAGTGATTGCTGTGGCCATCAAACCCAGTGGTCTTAAAATCAGTTTGGCAGGAGGAAGAGGATGACACAGAACCTGACTGCCATGTAACCTTAGAGAAAGAATTCTGCTCTGTGGTAAAGACATCTGACGATTCATTGTGCTTGGGCGAGCCCCTATAAACTCCAAGACTTGTACTGGTTGAAGTTTGGACTTCACAAGATTTATGGTGTTGCCTACAGAGTGAGTTACCTGAAGAAGATAGTCTCTGACTGCTATCACTAGATATTTGGTTGATGTGATGAGAAGCCAGTCATCTAAATAGGGAAACACCCTGAATCCATGCAGTCTTAAATGAACATTTGGTAAATGCCCTGTGGACTGCATGAGACAAAAATAAAAGAAAATGGCAAAAGACACTTGGCACTAAAACCTCACAACTATTTATTAAAGTAAGCACTTTTGTATAGACAAATGTCAATACTTCGTGGTCTGAGGAAGTATTGACATTTGTCTATACGAAGCACTTACTTTATTAAACAGTTGCGAGTTTTTTAGTGCCGAGTGTCTTTTGCCATTTTCTTTTATTTCAGTAGTTTATTTATTTTTTGTTTTTTTTGCGTGAGACCAAAAGGCAAGGCTCTGAACTGGTAATGACTGAGTCCTAGCTGGAAGGGAAGAAATCTGTGGGATTGCCTGTTCATTTTGATGTGATAGTATGCATCCTTCAGATCTATACAGCACATCCAGTCACCTTTCTGGAGTAACAGGAGAAAGGCTTGATCCATAACCATCCAGAATTTGGAGTTCTTTATGAACTTGTTAGATAACTGAGATCCAGTATGGGTCTCAGCTCCCATGTCTTCTTTTGGCATTAAATGGAAACCTGAGTAAAAACCGGATCCTCTTTGGTCTGGTGGGACCTCTTGGATGACTCTTTTGTCTAGCAGCTTTTGAATTTCCAGAGCTGCTTGCTCCAGCTGACTGCGTGGAACTTCCGGGAGATTCTTTCTTATCCTTGCAGGATGAGAAAAGGGAATAAAATATCTTCTGGATATGATTCTTTGCACCTTTTTAATTTCTCCAAGTCTTTTGGGTTTCTAATATCATGATGGGAACTGACCCCATTCCTACGTCAAAGTACGATTAAAGTTCATGAAATCAGTATTGTTTCATTCTTTGATGTCAGCCAAAACTGCTCTTCGCAGCACCTGTAATGGTTCTTTTCCAGTGTTTTTCAGCCACTTCGATACCGTAATGTTTGCACAATAAAATATCTTCTGGATATAATTCTTTGCACCTTTTTAATTTCTCCAAGTCTTTTGGGTTTCTAATATCATGATGGGAATTGACCCCATTCCTAAGTCAAAGTACGATTAAAGTTCATGAAATTAGTATTGTTTCATTCTTTGATGTCAGCCAAAACTGCTCTTCGCAGCACGTGCAATGTGCCCAGTAATGACTCCTGCAATTTGTACAGAGTTACATGGATTGGTAACATATCTAAATATGATTGTAAATTCTTTTTTATAAGACCCGTTGCTCCTACTACTATTGGAACTGTCTGAGTATCTTTCTTCCACATTGCTCTCGTTTCTGCCAGCAGATCCTGGTATTTTATGACTTTGTGTCTCTCTGTATGCAAGACACTATAGTCACTGGGAGTGGCGATTTCAATCATCAATACTACTTTTGTCTTCTTTTCTGGGACCACTATATCTAGTTTTCTAGCATCTATCTTTTGAACTGTTAGCAATGGGTGATCCCATGTGCTATAAATATCATTTTCTATGATGCTTTGTGGTTCGTTTCCAGTGTTTTTCAGCCACTTCGATACCATAATGTTTGCACAATACCTAGTGGCAGTCTCGCCACATTATTATGCCTTTCAGTATACAGTCCTTCTGCCATCTGTGTGTCACAACCAGCAATAAGGTGTGTGACTGTTTCCAATTTGGTTTTAAAAAAACTACATTTGTCTGTTTCTCCCACATGTTCAATGGAATTTGTAAACCAGCGTGTACATAACCGACTATCTTGGGCTGCCAATATTAACCTTTCATTCCTTGGTTTGAATTTGCCTCTCCTTAACCATTCCTGTGTTCATTCTTGATAAACATGAGGCTCTTCCAGAAGTTTTCTATACTTGCAACTATATTTATAGTTTTTCCACATTTCTTGCCTTCTCATCTAGTCCTTCACCTTATATTCTTTCTTTTGTTTTTTGGCACATTCAGTTGCTGCCTGGTTTTTATCTACTTCTGGTTTGATTTCCATTCCTGCTTGACGTCGATATACTTCTGCTAAATTAAGCAGAGAAGTCATCTTAGATTTATTCTCCTCATGTTTCAAAACTTTCACTACATTTGGATCTTGTGAGGTCAGTAAATATGTGTAGAGTCCCATGATTGCAGATCTATACATGTAATCAATTTCAAGGAGGCCCATCCCTCCTTCGGAACGGGGAATATATAATCTTGGTATACACCGATTTTTATAAATCATTTGGTGAGCATGAAATATCCTTCTTGTTTTAATATCTAATCTATCCAACACTTTTTGGGGCCAGTCAGTCACTCCAAAACTGTATGTTAGGACAGGAAGAGCAAACTGATTTATAGCTTGGATCTTGTTCCTAGATTCTCAGGATTAATTTAAGTCTTCTAAAGTATTCCTAACTGAGTTTTATTCACGTGTTCATGTTTTATTGCTGATCCTTCATCAGTTACCAAGTATTTATACACTCCCTCTTGCCCAAGTTCTTTTATATCACATTCTTGTCCCAAACTGATGTTTTCCTGGTGCTGCAGTTTTCTTGCTTTAAAGGTTGCTTTTGCACATTTATCAAGACCAAATGACATTCTTATATCATATGAAAAAGTTTTGACAACTTGCAGCTGTGCTTTCAGTTTCTCATCTGATGAGCTATACAGTTTTAAATCATCGACAAAGAGAAGATGAGAAGTCATTAGACTTTGTTGTTTTCTAGGAGCCAAATTGTAGCCATGGCCTAAGCGGCACCCATGTGTCTTTTATGATGGCTGCCCAGGCTTTTGGGTGCAAAGACATGCATCCTTGCATCCTCCGACTGTTTCCAGAGAAGAACAGTCAGACAACCTTTCAGAAATGCTGAAAGGGTCTGTCCAAGAAGGAATCCCAAGATCCTTGATTTTGAGGTCCCCCCTGCCATTATCCATATAATAATTATATTTCTCCCTCTACCTCTGGGGGAAAGTTCTCTGAGTGAATCTTGGAATGGCCTTTGAGATTTCCAAAACCAGATTTTCTTACCACTGAGTTGATTTCTAGAGAAGGATCTCTGCGGGGTAGAAAAACAAATTCCTATGACAGACAGGGCATTTCCATTTTGTTCACTACAGCAGAGCATCTGTTTAACAGTAGGGCAAAACAGAGAAGATCCATCAAAGGGGACATTGATGAATGATGCCTTAAAGGGCTCTGCAAAATTGCACAAGTGCATCCAGGTATGCCTCCTTAAGGATATACCTGTCCCAGTGACCCATGGGGAAACCTCGGCTGCATGAAAGATTAGCCTCATGGATGCATTAGATATTGACTGTAAGGTGGCCAGTTGCAAAGAATAAATTTTTATATTCTCCTTTGACATGGACCCAGAGATACAGTTAGACAGTTCCTTCATTAAGTCCCAATGTAACCTGTAAAATGTGCCAAGTAATTCAGCAACTGAATAGCAAAAGTTGCTGAAGCATATACTCACCTGGTATTTATTAGGGGGATGGACAGAGGAGCTCTGCTAGCTCCTTTTTTGTGGCTGCAGCAACAACTATGGCATTGGCAGAAATCCCTTTAGACCAATGCTGTCTGTCTGATGGTGCACTGCAGATCCTATCAGGATGCTTGGGAATGGGATCTGGGGTATCCAGCTCCTTCCATGCTGGTGGGAGACAAGGTCGATAAGGTCATCTGCTAGGGAGATTACCCAAGATGTAGACTGGCCAGACCCAAAAGCTTCCAGAAACACTAATTCCTCTTGAGAAAGGTTTTGGGAAGACCATCCACTTTTTTGGTGCAGGATTTCTAATATGTCTCCAAATGAGACGTCTTCAGGTGGAGATCTGAGGGACACTTCACCTTCATCAAAATTACTGTCCTCTGTCAGTGATTCCTGAGAGGAATCCAGGTGTCTGCTTCTACACAGTTTCTTCTTAAAAACCTCTTCAGTGGCATATTTTGGAGAAGTGTCATTAGAAAGGGGAAGTCCCTGCACAGGGACCATCTGGAAGCTATGACGGGCTGGCTGTCCCTGTGGAAGATGATGATAAGACTTAGATCTCAGATCCTGAGGAAGAATAGGATCCAAAGAGGTGGTAGCCAAAGAATCCCCCTGATGGGAGAAAACCCTTTCCACTACCTTGAAAGAAGAAGGGTCAGGGGAAGTGGCAATCAGCCTCCAGGAAGCTGAAGAGTTCAGCTCAGCCAGTACTCAACTCCCTCCAGGTTCCACTCCTGAGGACAAAATCAGACCTGAGCTGTCAAATGCTGAGGCCCCAAGGGGAAGCAATGGCTCAGAAACCCTCTGAGTGAAAGTCATCCCCTCCGAACCCAACTTCGACACTTTGGCTCCAAGACCCGTTCTGCTCCAAAACTGTAGGAGCCAAAATGGTCAGAATTTTCAAATCTGACACCTTGGCACTCGGGATCTTTGAATCAGACCACTCTGAAACTTCAGGTCAGATCGGAGAAGGAGCAGCTGTAGGGTGTACTGAAGACTGCAGACTCCCAGATCTGATGGGAGATGGAGCCTGAAGAACCCCCATCTTGATCTGAGTCCTAAGGAACTTTCTCATCATTCTATCCGCATCCTGCTCCTATAAACTTCAGAAGATGTGATGGAAGATGATGCTGAGGGAGTTCGAGAAGTCTTCCTAGAGGTCTCCACTAAAAAGGGAGATCTTAGGGTGGGAGAAACCGGCTCCAGACAAAAATGGGGAGACCAGATCCAAGGTGATCTAGAGAATGTGGTAAGATCCAACAATGTCGGATCCAAAGCTTTTTCAGGTTTAGGAGACGAAAGATCCAGTGGAGTCAGATCTGAGGCCATTCTCACCTCAGATGGTAGCTTTGAACTCAGAGCCAGTGGAGATGAACATACAGGGGAGCGCTTTCTGGACTCCTGATTTCCAAAGATTTTTGACTTCTCAAGGGGGTTTGAGCCCCTGATGTAGAAGGAACAGCAAAGGAAGATGCAGGCAACTGGCTTGTTCCACCTATCACAGGAGAAGGATGAACTTCAGAAAAGAATACAAGTATGCGGCAATAGGAGTAGCATCACTGTGATGCAGGACTTGAATCTCTCAGCAGTAGGTAATTAAGCCCCATCATCAAGGGATGAGAAAGAGAGAGAGAGAGAAGGAGAGAAATTATCAAGGCCTTGTAACAAATGATATTCAATCAGCTGTTAGAAGACTGCACAATGAAAAGAAGAACCTTAGTCATGATATTAAATAAGACAGCAGAAGTCAGAGATACTGAGGATATGGCACCCATATCCCAAAGTGAACCTCAACTGTGTGTTTTAGGGTAGCGAGAAGAGCATGGAGTGAAGGATCAAGATGATAGAGGATGATACGAGAAAACATGTGACAAATTATGCAGAAATTATATAAGAGCAAAGGAAAAGAAAAGGAGGCACCAGAAGAAAACTGATGAGACATAAGCTTTGGAAATGTCAAAGATGGAGTGCTGACGGCTATGAAAACAGCTTTAAGGAAAAAAAGAAAAGAAAAGAAAAAAGGGCAAGTTGAGGAGAAAGCCATTGTAACTCTACAATGAAGTGAGACTAGATGTTCTGGGCAAATAAGAGAGTATACTTGAAGCAGAAACAGGCAAGGAAGATTTAGAAGAGGCACTCTACAAGAAAGCAAGCATAACATCAATAAATGAAGTGAAGAAGAAACAAGAGGAAGGGGTCAAGACATTGGGGGGTTCTTCTTTAGGGCTATATCATAAGAGCAAAAAGTAAAAGATTTCGCCAGGTTTAATGATGATGTGAGGCACATCACAAAATAAGGAAGAAATCTGAAGTACTAAATTAAATTTTTTCCTTGATGAATACTGGGGTAAAACATAGAGGAGGACACCATGTCTGGAGGGAGCAAGTGCAAAATGCAAACAGCAATAGACAGACAGCAATTTAGGCAGAAGGGAAGTGAACAAAAACTGCTAACATGAGGGAGGCCAAGTAAGATGGGCTGCTGTCTATGATGTTCACAAACTTGACCAGGATGCTTCTTGTTCCCATGCATAAGGAGGGAAATAAAAGAAATCTAGAATTTCAGACCATTCAGCCAGACATCAATGATCAGAAAGATCACTGAAAAAATCTAGAGAAGAGGAGTGGTTACCTTCCTGAAGACAACATTCTCCAGGTCATAAAAATCAGTTTCATGCCAGAAGGAGGTGACAATCAAACCTGATTTAGGCTTATCACAGAATCACAGATGAGCTAGACAAGGAAATACAAGTAGATGTGGTCCATGTGGACTTCAATAAACCCCTCAGTATGGTCTTGCACATATGACTCCAAGAGGATCTGCAGGGGTGAGGGTGGGACAAAAAAGGAAAGACATAAATGAAATTTAGTTGAATAGAATAGAAAGTGGGTAAAGCATACTATCAGGGGCAAGGGATATGACTGTAGGATCCAGAGTGGGCTGTTCTGGGCCAGTGATAGTTACTGTATGGGCTTATATATATTTGAGGGGATAGAGAGCTGAGTAAACCTTTTTAAGGATGATGCAAAAATAGGGTCTACTAAGAAGAGAGAAAGGACTTTAGAAAAGATGAAATCACATCTATCCACAGAAGGGAATTTGTGTGAATCCCTTTTGCACAAATAAAAAAAAAAAAACACTGAATCCCATTATCAGTTAAAAAGAAACAAAGATTTTCTTGTAGAGAGGTTCTTTGATCCCGGGTTGGGGTAAATTTGTAAACTAGCATCACAGATGTAAAACAGTAGGGGAAAATGCAACCTTAATGATCAATTAATGTAGTTTCCAGCAATTCCGATTTGTACAAAAGGCTTTCACAAAAACTACCTTGAGCAATTTGACTGGCTCCTGAAAGGGCATGGAAATGTGGGCCAAGTGAACATAGAGGGGGTAGTTGTGATTCAGTGCATAAACATACAAATTACAGCTTTGGGGCCATAATACCCCAGGTGCAAGCAAGCAGCTTGAGGGGGATAGAAGTGAAGGTGACAGAAGTGGGTGGCTTGGGAGTGATTAGTACAATCAAGACTGGAATACAGGAACAGTGTGTGAGAGGGCAGTAGTAAACAGGGCACTGGGTTGTATCCTTGGGAGGGACATATTTTAGCAGTAAGCAAGCTATGTTCCCAATATATAGGGCCTTCATGAGTCTATACCTCCAGTACTGTATGCAGTTTTGCAGACCATACAAAGGAGGCGATGACAGGTCGTGAGAAACACCATCAATAATGTGAAAGGCAGTGATATAAAATTTATTAAAAGAAACTGACAGAACCAGGATTTTCTTCTTCCCAGGAAACTAAACAATACAGCTGGACATGTGTGGTGGGAAAAGGATCGGCTTGAGAAGGAAGGACAGACAGGAAAGGAGAGATCACAGGAAGACTTAAATAGAAAAATATTCTCTAGAAATAAACTCTTCATTGAGAGGTTGCAGAATGAATGGGAAAATTCTTAAAACTGATGTGAAAGAAGGATGATTCCATTGAAGTCACTGCTGAAAGGAAGGAAACTTTCTAGACAAATTTTAAATTGGTTGCTTTTTGCTTCAAAGGAGAGGAGCACTGGCAATATTGCAGTATTTGATGAAAGGGAGGAGATTTCCTACATGAATTTTAATTGGTTGCTCTTTGCTTTAAGGGGAAGGAGTACTGGCAGTAACACAGAATCTGATGAAGGCTTTGAGTTGAAAGTGCTTATCCCTGTTTCTATGCCTGTGCTGTTTTTATGTCAATAAATGTTTCTCCTTGGTGGCCTAACTCTGGTTGTTTTTAAATCATGTCAGACTTTGGGTATAGGTAGGAGCTGGCAACAAGTTTAACTGATCAACAATAACACTATTCATCAGAAAGAACCCACAATTAATGATGGTAATGCTCAAAAATGCAATGAACCTGCTATCCCTTTATCTGATCCCACAGAATTTCCACCCTTGAAGCATTCAGAAAGGATAAGGGAAAGGAACCGTAATGACCACAATCATTAGCAACGTGATAACCATTGGAACAACCAGGATTTTCATACACACTCCGGTAGAAACCAATGGCGATCAAACAACCAGTCCCAGTTCCAACAGCTGAACTAACTGCAGCAGATATATCATGGGCAGAGGAACTAACAGAAGTGACTACTTCAACGAACATGGTCCCTCAGCATAATCGTGCAATTATTCACAACCAGGAAGGTGACTTTAAAATTTACAATTTTTCTAGTATGTCCTTCGACCATGAACTAGCAGATTTATTATCTAAAGGACTTACATTTGTTCGATCTAGGAGAGCCAATGTAGCTAAAACATTGTTGGATTTAAAAAAATGTATCTAAGAAAACTAAATCTTAAACTTATTTTTTTATGGAAATAATCTCCCTATTGATCTGTGTATTTCAAGCACATTCAGCCCACCCATGCATCTGGTGTTGCAACTATTCAAGAAGGTATGTGAACTAGATATCAGAAATTTGTTAAAACAAAATAAGAGGCATTGTGAATTTAACTTAAGTAAGCACAGAGTTGACTTATTGCTTTTTTTAAAACAACAGAATGTTAGAATCATGAAACCAGATAAGGGGGATGGGCTTGTTATCGTGGATATGCATGAATATAATAATAAAATGCTAGAAATTCTAAATAGTGATACTTAAGAACTTGTTTTAACAAATAAATTGAATGGAGCATATAGAAGCATTGGTGCTTAAATCAGGAAAACCCTCATTGATAGACGCACAGTCCTAGATATTTTCAGCTATCTTAATATGACCTCCCCATTCATACCAACTATATTTGGGGTCCCAAAAATACATAAAAACACTGATAACCCTATGATGCGTCCCATAGTGGATGGGTGTAATTTAATAACATCAGCCTGTGCTAAATACCTAGACAAAAAATTAAAAATTTTGTGAAATGAAAAAAAAGATTTGTAGGGATTTTAGGCATTTCTTAGAGTTAATTAACAAAGCTGAATATGATCAAAAAGATGTTTTTATCCCTACAGATGTATAGTTATACCTCAGGATCCAGGTATCACATGGGTTACTGAAGTTTTGTTTAAAAAAAGGTCCCCAAGATGAGATTACCCTGTATGAGGAATTGTGTCACCTTGTTTTAGACAATAATTTTATTTTATTTTATTTATTTATTTTTATTTTACATTTGTTGACCGGGCTAGTCTAGCTGGATACATGTCCTTTTTCAGTAGAGGCCCGGGGAGAAAAGCTCCCACATTTAACAGTAGTATCACTAAACAATTAGGTACAATAAACTACATTAATATAATAATACACGGATAAAAAACATTTTAAATATCCAAGCTGATAGTTTGGTAGGGATTTTATAAGATGATCAAATGATATAGATACATGTGGAGGATAGAAAAGTACTAGGTAAAGCTTGAGAGGCAGAAGAGAGATTAGGTACTGATAGACCTATTGGGATTAGTCAGGGTTGGAACATGGGCATAACCATTGAGACTTAAGAAATTCTCTGAGATTAGTTTTGAATAGATTGAGTGAGGTCATGAGCCTAAGGTTGTTGGGAAGGGAATTCCACAGCTTTCCAATGGAGTTAGCATAAAGAGCATCGCCCTTGTTATTAGATTTGATGGTTAGTATCAGAATACTGTTTGAGGATCGAAGGCTACTTAAGTTGGTATAGGGGGTCAGGATTTTGCTCAGCGAGGGGGTTTTCT
Organism: Protopterus annectens; assembly: GCF_019279795.1. Lineage (NCBI taxonomy): Eukaryota > Metazoa > Chordata > Ceratodontiformes > Protopteridae > Protopterus > Protopterus annectens. Next base: position 1,161,026,568 of record NC_056741.1, on the reverse strand, counting down.
CTGGTTGATTAATCATTTTGAATGCTTCGGTGAGTTGGTTTAGTTTAAGAAGATTGGGCAGTTCCAGCCAGCCTAGTTTCTTGAGGTTGAGGCAGTGGTGGGTACGATAGGGTGTGCCTGTTACAAATCTGGCAATATGATGGTAGGTGGCAGAGAGGTTATTAAGCTCACGTTTGTTGAGGAATGATAGTATCGGAGAGGCATATAGTAAGGTGGAAAGGAGATGGGTTCGAGCGATAGTTAATTTGGCATGAGGAGTGAGAAAGTTCTTTATTCTGTACATGGAGCCAAGTTTCTTGTTAACTGACTTTATGGTTTGGGCAAGGTGCATGTCGAATTTAAGCTTGTGGTCAATAGTAACACCTAATAGTTTGGTACAGGGGACGGGCTCAATGATGGTGCCATTAAATGATTCCACAAAGAAGGTCCTTGGTTTATCGGGGGGGTTCTTGGGTCAGTGGATTGGTGGATGTGGGGGAAAATAGAAGTAGCTTGGTTTTTGTCGGGTTGAGTATGAGTTTCCGCTCGGAGAACCATTTTTCAACTTTAGCAAAAGATGGTTGGGTGGCTGCTTGGAGATTCTGAAGAGACCGATCAGAACAGATCAGGGTTGAGTCATCTGCATATTGAATGCAGGTGGCTCTGGGGATGACTGTGTGGAGATCATTTATAAAAACAGAGAAAAGAAGGGGACCAAGTATGGAGCCCTGTGGAACACCAATGTTGTTTGAGAGCAGGTGAGATAGACTATTTTGCCATTGGACTGCTTGCTGCCTGCCAGTGAGGTAATCCTTAAACCAGCAGAGGGCTAGTTTGTCAAGATGGAGGGTTTGTAGGGTGTGTAGTAATAGCTGGTGATTAACCATATCGAAAGCTTTTGATAGGTCGAGGAAGAGAGCAGAAGATGTTAGTTTTTTATTACGGTTACTATTGACTGAGTCGACAAAGGAGAGGAGGGCAGTGGTTGTACTGTGGTGGGGGCGGAAGCCATGCTGGGTTGTGGACAGGAGATTATTGAGGGTGAGGTAGTGTAGGAGTTGTTTGTGAACACACCATTCCATTATTTTAGCTATTGGAGACAATATTGCAATGGGTCTATAGTTAGATATTTCTGTGGAGAAACCTCCCTTATGAAGTGGAATGACATATGATATTTTCCAAGTAGGGGGGATTGTAGCCTCGGTTATAGATCTATTAATCAGGATTGATATAGGATAGGCAATGACATCAGCCGATATTTTTAGGTATTCCACTGGGAGGCGATCGGCCGCTAGGGTGGACGGCTTCAGTTTTTTTAATAGGGTACGGATATAGGAGGTAGAAACTGGTTGTAAGTTAAAGGAGAGAGGAGGTGTGTCGTCAGGAAGAGTTAAGGAGGGGGAAGAGGAAGGTAGATGATTGGCTAAGGACTGGATGGTCTCAGTAAAGAAAGTGTTAAAGGTGTTGGCTACTACCTCTGGTTCTTGACCAGTGAGATTCTCAGGGGTTGGGGTAGTTGATTTCCCAGGATGGAGGAGGTTATTAAAACCAGCCCAGAACTTTTTTGGGTTAGTCTGGTATTTGTCCTGGAGGTGACTGTAATATTGTTTTTTGTCTCGAGTTATGTCCAATTTTGTTGAGTTTCTTAGTTGTTGAAATAAAATACGGTCTAGGGGGGTTTTGGTAGCTCTCCATTTGTGCCAAGCCTGGTCACGGAGTTTAATTTTTGTTTTGGTTTCTCTTGTTAACCAGGGAGCTATGCGGTCTTTGGTTCTAATTTGCCGAATTGGGGCATGAGAGTGGAGAATGTTTAAGAAAGTGTCATTGAAGTATGAGACGCTCTCGGCTAGGGGTAGAGTATTTAGGATTGACCAATTGCAGGCTTTTAGTACCGCAAGGAATAGTTCTGGGTTAAACTTTTTTCTATTTCTAACAAGTTTGTATAAGGGCGGATTGGTACAAGAAAGTTTGTGTTTTAAAATGTAAGTGACAAGGTGGTCACTAAGGTCATTTGGGAGGGTACCAGTGGTATAGTTGTTCGGATCTTTATTGGTGAGAATCCAGTCAATCGTGCTCTCTTTTTGCTGAATATTACCAATTCTAGTTGGAGATGTAATATTTTGGGAGAAGCCATATAGATTGATTGGGTGGGGATTTGGGTTGGTGGAGCAGTGGGACCAGTCAATATTGAAATTCCCCAGTACTATAGTTTCTTAAGGGTAGTTGGTGGCTAACCAACTTAGAGTTTGCTCTAGGTTTTCAAGGTTCTTCCCTGGTGGGATATAAATTACAACAAGATTGATGCATTTTTGGGTGTTAATGCAAATCTTTAGTGCAATAAGTTCTATGTTAGAGACCTGGGGAGGATGCAGAGGGTTCCTAATGATGTTAAGTCTGTTCTTAAACATTACAGCTATTCCTCCGCCCCTTTTGGTTATTCGATCCATCCTTAAGATATTATAGCCAGGTGGGAGAATTTCTTCATCCTTTGTGGCAGGTTTGAGCCATGTTTCTGATAGGCACAAGATATCTGGGGAGTGTGTGGCTATCATAGCATGTAAGCTATGTACTTTATTGTTTATGCTTCTCAGGTTAAGGTGAAAGATGAGGAGGGAGTTAGTAGGAGCTTGGGGTAATGTTGAGGTGACAGAATCATGATTGGTAGCGGGGCCTGGATTTGGGTGAATGTCACCATGTTGGGTAATGCATTGTTTTAGGTGCTCTAGGAATCTATGGAGTTTGCTTAGTAATTTGAGTTGAGATTTATTTTTGGTTAAGCTAGGGTAGTGAAGGGTTAGATGAGTTTTATTGAGACCTAGAGTTTTTGCAAGGTGGAGAGAGGGTACTATTGTGTTAGGAGGAAAGTGTGCCTGTGTGGTAGTGTGAGCCTTGGGAAAGGGAATTCCTAAGAGTGTTTGGTGTTCGTATCTTGATAGGAGGTACAAGATAGGAAGAAGTAATGTTAGTGAAGAGATGAAGGAATACATAGTATTGGCCATGGTAATAAGAAGGAGGTAGCTTGTGTGATGATTACATTCTTTTTGATGCAAAATATTATTTACAGAAGAGTGGGGTAGCCATGGGGGTCACCATGTGGCTCGATTTTTGCAAATCTAGTTATGGCCCATTGGGAGCATAAGGTTTTATTTAAAAATGATGTAAAAGCCTCTTCCTGGTTTTATGTTCGTTCCATGGACAATATTTTTATCCTTTGGAAGGACAAGATAGAGAACATTGACTCTTTTATGGAATATATCAATTCTACAACCAATTTTTTGTCTTTCACATATGAATGGGTATTAGGTAGGATAACCTATATGGATGTATTGTTGAAGAAAGATATAATGTGCAACATATACACAAACAGAATATACAGAAAAAATACCTACTCTAATACCTTTCTTTATTACACCCAGCTTGCAAACATACCATCAGAAAAGGTCAGTAGTAAAGGGAAAGTCCACTGGGCCAAAAGGAGCCCATTTTCAGTGGAGGCCTGAGGAGAAAAGCTCTAGGAGGTAGTTAGTACATATGTACAGAGTATTATGTACAGAATCTAAAAACAGTTAGTAAAACAAAATTTGCAGTGTACAAAATACAGCAAAATTCATAGTAAAACACTAGTAGTTTAAGAAATACAATTCTAAGCAGAGATATTAGATTAAACAAGTCCAGTTACAATAATTCTTAAGGAATTAGTAAAAGAAGTATACAGTAAAAGAACAGCAGGACATTTTAAACCTGTTTTAAATTATTCACCTGCAGGGCTTACATCTCAGTCACAATTTTCCAGTTTGGATGGAACACAATATAATTTTAGCCCAACTTCTAGTTTTATTACATGTTTCAGCAGTGATTCTAAAACACTTAAGTGAAATTTAAACAAAAATTGGGTGATTATGTGAACTAGATATCAGAAATTTGTTAAAACAAAATAAGAGGCATTGTGAATTTAACTTAAGTACAGAGTTGACTTATTGCTTTTTTTAAAACAACAGAATGTTAGAATCATGAAACCAGATAAGGGGGATGGGCTTGTTATCATGGATATGCATGAGTATAATAATAAAATGCTAGAAATTCTAAATACTGATACTTAAGAACTTGTTTTAACAAATAAATTGAATGGAGCATATAGAAGCATTGGTGCTTAAATCAGGAAAGCCCTCATTGATAGACGCACAGTCCTAGATATTTTCAGCTATCTTAATATGACCTCCCCATTCATACTAACTATATTTGGGGTCCCAAAAATACATAAAAACACTGATAACCCTATGATGCGTCCCATAGTGGATGGGTGTCATTTAATAACATCAGCCTATGCTAAATACCTAGACAAAAAAATTTAAAATTTTGTGAAATGAAAAAAAAGATTTGTAGGGATTCTATGCATTTCTTAGAGTTAATTAACAAAGCTGAATATGATCAAAAAGATGTTTTTATCACTACAGATGTACTAGACAGTTATACCACAGGATCCAGGTATCACATGGGTTACTGAAGTTTTGTTTAAAAAAAAAGGTCCCCAAGATGAGATTAACCTGTATGAGGAATTGTGTCAAATTGTTTTAGACAATAATTACATTCTTTTTGATGGAAAATATTATTTACAGAAGAGTGGGGTAGCCATGGGGGTCACCATGTGGCTCGATTTCTGCAAATCTAGTTATGGCCCATTGGGAGCATAAGGTGTTATTTAAAAATGATGTAAAAGCCTCCTCCTTGTTTTATGTTCGTTCCATGGACAATATTTTTATCCTTTGGAAGGACAAGATAGAGAACATTGACTCTTTTATGGAATACATCAATTCTACAACCAATTTTTTGTCTTTCACATATGAATGGGCATTAGGTAGGATAACCTATATGGATGTATTGTTGGAGAAAGATATAATGTGCAGCATATATACAACCAGAATATACAGAAAAAATACCTACTCTAATACCTTTCTTTATTACACCCAGCTTGCAAACATACCATCAGAAAAGGTCAGTAGTAAAGGGAAAGTCCACTGGGCCAAAAGGAGCCCATTTTCAGCGAAGGCCTGAGGAGAAAAGTTCTAGGAGGTAGTTAGTGCATATGTACAGTGTATTATGTACAGAATCTAAAAACAGTTAGTAAAACAAAATTTGCAGTGTACAAAATACAGCAAAATTCATAGTAAAACACTAGTAGTTTAAGAAATACAAATCTAAGCAGAGATATTAGATTAAACCAGTCCAGTTACAATAATTCTTAAGGAATTAGTAAAAGAAGTATACAGTAAAAGAACAGCAGGACATTTTAAACCTATTTTAAATTATTCACCTGCAGGGCTTACATCTCAGTCACAATTTTCCAGTTTGGATGGAACACAATATAATTTTAGCCCAACTACTAGTTTTATTACATATTTCAGCAGTGATTCTAAAACACATAAGTGGAATTTAAACAAAAATTGGGTGATTATGTATAATGACATTCTAGTTAAAAACAAAATGGATGAAAGACCTACCATAGCATACTGTAGGGGCTCGAACTTTAAAATAACCTTAGAGAATATGACAAGCAGTAATACTACCAATACACATAACAACCACCTTAGACCCACTATGAAAAAAATGTGGGCATTGCCCATATTGTAACTATATTAATACTGGTGATTTTTACAATATCTGTGGTAAGGTGTATTGGATAAAGGGTAGATAGAACTGTGAGTCCAAAGGAGTTGTATATGTAGGATTATGCCAGTCATGCCTGTATTTTTATACAGCAAAACGGAATGTGGACCGGATTAATGAACATGAATATGATATAACACATTAGCTAAACATGTTCGCATGTAACCTAATCACCATTTCAAATACTTGGTGATAGAAAAGGTCAATATCAGCATGAGAGGAGGTACCTGGACAACGGTGTTAGAAGAAAAAGAATTATTTTGGAAATTATTTTTGAATGCTTGCAACTGGCCGGATTGTGATTATTGCTCGTTCAGTTATATTTTAAAGCATAAAGTTTTAACTAGATAAAGTACTATTATTAACATTTTCTCATAGGTTTGTGTAAAAATTAACATCTTAATGAAAATTTATAGTTTAATTTTTCTTTTTTTCTTTTTACTGTATTATTTTTTAATAAGTTCATTCATTTTTATTCAGTACATTTTAAGGTTTTAGTGAATGAATATTTTTACATTTTTAGATTACTGTGTTTATACAGCTCGAATGGTACTTTAAGAAATATAAATGGGAGGGTTTAATGATATCATCCTCTGATAAGATGACTGCTTTGGGCCTCATTTAAAACCTGTTTTTGTGTTCAATTTTATCTGAAGAAGTCCATTATTGTTACATAAACGAAAGCGCTTAGTAGTCTATTTATTTGTGGAAAATAAAAGTTTCTTCAAGAACTTTGCAGCTTCTCCTGGTAGCTAACGTAGTTTATGTTTCACAAGTTTGCCTTTTGTGTCTGCTGTTTTGGTTTGATAATCATGGCATTGGCACCCAGTAAAATGCACATATATTACATATATATTAGACATACAGATATGCTGAGCAACAGATGTAATAAAATGCTCTCAAATAAGTCACATCAAGGCATTACCCTAAAACAGCCGGACCATACACAGACACATACTGCATGCTCTTCTTCAGACATGTTAGTGCAATGTCAGTTCACCTACATTATGTCTCTCAGGTTTTGCAGGAAAGCAGAGCACATGGATACACCTACAGAGACAGACAGCAATGGCATCCACACAGAATAAGCCACAGCCAAGAACTCAACTGGAGCCATGAGCTGAGAGATGGCAATTCTACTCATTCTGCTATTGTGCCAGGGATCAGTTATTTTCACACATATCCTATGCCTGTCAGATCATCAAAGACTGCCACTTATAGTGTGCAATACTGATGACTGTGATGGAAAGTGAAAGAAATTAGGGGCAACTTGTTTTTCTGGAATGCACTGCAAGCCCCCACCCACAAGCATAGGCCATAGTAATACTAACTGTATACTTTTGTTTGTTTGTTTGTGTCTTTCGGCTTTTTCCCGGTTAGGGGTCGCCACAGCGGAACTGCGGTCTGCTAATGATTGGTAGTGCATTTTTACGTACCGGGTTACCAGCCCTGACGCACAACCTTCAACTAAGGCACACCCCATTCACGTATGCCTCCACACAGAAGACACTCTAGCTGAGAATCGAACGGGACAACGTCTTGCTATGAGGCGATAACGCTGCCGCAGCACCACCACTGCAGTCATAATATTAAACAGTGACTGATCTGGTGTGGCAGACATAGTGCCACACAATGTATTTTGTTTGCTAAAATCAGTATACAGTTAGTAGTAATACTAACTGTATACTGATTTTTAGCAAATAAAATACATTGTGTGGCACTATGTCTGCCACACCAGATCAGTCACTGTTTAATATTATTATTATTATTATTATTATCAACATTTGATTACTGGAATAGTCCAACTGGGTAGAAGCCCATTTTCAACAGATGCCCAGGGAGAAAAATTCCAAATTATTACAAATCATTTTAAGAACTATAATTGTACAATCTTCAAAAATAAAACAAAACTATCTGTAGTTTAAATAATTACAAGTTAGACATAATATAAAAACACTGATTAAGAATTGATACACAGTATAGGACAATCATTTAATATTTAGAGACATTTTAGACAGTTTGTAGACTAATTAAAGGCAAATTCATCTAATACAAATAAGAACTGCAATATGAAGTGAGGGAAAAACAGGCTTATGGTATATTTGGAGAGAAAGTCAGGGAAGAGAATTAGCAGTAAGGAAGTAACTGAAGAAGAGAGAGTAAGGAGGTACAAGGAATGAAAAGGTACTAGTTCACATTTAGGGATGTAGTTTATCCTGGTTTTGAGCAAGAACATAATAGTAATCAAACAGTATGGATAAGTTGCTGTCTTTCTCTCTCTCTCTCTCTCTCTCTATATATATATATATATATATATATATATCTACTGCACACCCAAGAATTATCATCTACTTTTCTGTGGTGAAAAATCAGTAAATAATGATTTTCCATCTTACTTCAAACAAATGTACAATAGTCTTGCAAAACCAGATTACTGTTTAAACAGCAGTTATTGCCACATCTGTTTACACTGCAGATATATGATTGGGATAAAAATGATAGTCATGTAATGTATTTTAGTTTTGTTTGACAAAGTAGCCACACATTAAAGTATTCCAAGTTGCTTCACAAAAAAAAAAATCACATTAATCCTTTAAAGCCAGAACAATGAGAAACAACAGCAGTTAGTCATTTTCATCCACACATAACCTAGAAATTATAACTAAATTATCAGTGTATACCTCAGATGTTAGACTCATTAAAATACACATAAATAAATAAAATTGCTCTCACTTTCTTAATGCAAGAATCAAGGACAAAGGCAAAAACAGAACAAAATATAAAGCAAAATCAGGGACAGTTGAGAGCTAAGGTGACAGATGCACACAGTGCAGTAATGATGATAAGTGTATCTCAGAGTACAGTACAGTTAAGAAGGATGGCTAGCCACATAACTCGCAACTTCTTTGCTCAAGAATCAAGGACAAAGGTAAAAAGTAAATGGGGAGGCAAAGAAACAAAATCAGAGACAATTTTTAAAAAATTTTAAATTTTACTCTAATTCACACAGAAAGTAAACAGAACACCTGGTTTTGCACGGGTATGCATTTGCTGAAGAATAAGAAGAATAAAACTCTAATGGCATTATTGACGGACTATAAACCATCATGATTTACCAATAAATCAAAGATTTTATGAAAGATAGGGCTTTTCTTTACTTTAGGATAAATAGTGGAAAATCGATCCTAGCAGAGCAGCACTCTAGTTGGCCACCTACGTACAAGGCCAGCCAAGTTAATTAATATAATTGACAAGCAAATGTATTTTGGAGTAGGGGAAATATTCCAAACTACAGTAACCTCAGTATAATATTGCCCACAGTCGCAGTTTCTTTCTTACTATTCTGTACATCACATTTAGAATACCTGGAATTTCAAATGTAATTATTGGGCATCTGGGAATGTTCATGTTTGTTCGTGGACTGATTTTAGCATGCCACAGCTGGTTTTAAGTTTGCTTTTATGACTTGTGTCACTTCTAGCAACTGTATGTGCTTATGTATATCATGCAGTTTTGAAATAAAAAAATGCAAAATTTTCTGTGAGCTTTAATTGTCCAAGTGCCATTTATTTTGTTTACCTTTAAATCTTTTGAAATGGACAGGATATGTTCTTATACAAAATATGGAGATACTTGCATTTGAATGGTGTTTTTATTACAGGACGAACATTTTAGCTTTGTTTAACACCATTTATTAGGAAGGGTTATTCCATTACGTTAGGAGGGATTTGTGTCCCAAATTCAAGTAGCATAATGCCATATCTCAGAATATGAAAAACAAAACACAGAATATGCCTGAACTTGAAACAGCAAGTCCTAAAATTCTAAAACTGTCAAATGTAGTAGTACACTGCAGTATGGTTACAGCTTAACTTACAAAAATATCCTTATCCAATGGCATCTCATTACTTTTTCTGAAAGACTTAAAACTAGAGTTCATTAGACAAGCCTGAAAGTACAACTACAAGTGGTTAAATTTTTTAGATGATATAAGAATGCCATTTGGCTTCAATAAATGTGCAGAAGTAACATTTACGGCCGAAAAATTTAAGCACCAGTAAATATCAATCTGGGAGAAGAATGTGATATTAAAAAAACGTGAGCAAGAAGTACTGTATAAGTACCACAGAATAGATGAAGGGTCAGCAATAAAGCATGAACAAAAAGGTCTATATTATAACAACGATCAAATAATCAAACGTTGTTATATCGAACTCTAAAGTTCAAATTCACAAGACATTGAACAACCAGAACAGCGATTTTTTTTCCCAGGGAAAAAAATCGCTGCCCCTCCCCAGAAAAAGACATTAAAACATTACATAAAGTGGGGCCCCCCCTACTTAAATATACCAACTCTGAGATTGCACTACAGTGCCGAAAATGGCAAAGTGACGAAGTGGCCAAGTGACTTCTTTCCCAGGGAAACAATTCGCTAATATGCCGCTTCGTCATTTTGTCTTTTCAACATTTCAAGTTCGACCAAGATGCATTCAACAAAATGCATCTTCGGTTATCTGACAGGAACCCGAATAAAAGAGAACAAAGTCCTCAAGGTACTAAGGGATATTTTAGAAAACTAAAGCTAATATTGAAAACTGCCTTGACATTGAAAAATTAAAGTTCTAGCTATAGATCATGTTGCTCCTCCTATAACTTTTAGCTTTATTATGGCTGGCTCACCCCAAAAAGTGCCGTATCAGTTGGACAAGAAAACAAGAAAAATGATTCATGTCTATCAAATGATATATAAGTACAGTGCATGGCAAGATTATATATCCCTTGGTCTGAAGGAGATATGAGTCTCCTAGAAAGTGACCATGGGACTGCATACATACTTGCTGATGTCATCACATCCAATATGAATGCTATAAACCATAAAGAAAACAAGTGTAAGATGACATTGTTGCTCAAACTGGCAGAAGCATTTCAGAAGGAAGTAGGAATGGAAATCAAACCAGCAGCAGACAAAGATCAGCTGCAAAAGAAAGTGTCACAAAAACAAAACAAAGACTATAATTAACATAACAACAAGAAGAAAAGAAAACTAGAAAGCCCACAGTTATAGTGGAAAGTATAAGGCAACAAAGAACAAAGACTATGGTGTAGGTAACCCGGTCCTCCAAAAAATAAATCATACAATATCACAGTCAAAGGAGGCAGCGGAACACAGCAGTAAAATTCAAGAATTTAATCCCAGAACAAACAGTAAGCACTTTCGCAGCAGCAGCTGCTTCATCAGACAAATAAAGATCCAAACTGTAGCACTTATAAACAGCAAAGAAGCCAATTAGCATGCAAAAACAATTAAGAATTAACAAGAGCCCTTAAAGCCACACCAAAAAATGCAGCTCAAAGCTCATTGTATAAACACAAAAACATTTCATTCGTAAAAACATATAAAGCATTTCATTCAACAGCCAAAAATGCAGCTCAAAACATATTATATAAACATGAAAACATTTCATACATAAAAGCATATAGAACATTTCATTCATAAAAAACATTATAAAAATACTGAACATAATTAATATCTATCTGGCTAAGGGCCTATTCATTAAAAACTGGTTTAATGGAAAATTTATCATTGAGACCTTTCCCCATATTGGCTTTCATTCTAATAATCCAGTTCAATTCTTTGCTTTCTACCTTAGTTCTATGTGCCCCCCCCTTATACCCACATTGACTATTTCAACAACCATAAACTTAAAATTGTGCTGAGCACCTAGTAACATGATATGCTTAGATAAAGCATTAGTCTCAGCTCTCCTGGAGATATCATATTGATGTTCCCTCATCCTGTCTCGTAGCTTGCGTGTTGTCATCCCAATGTAGAAACTGTATCAAACCATGCAGTAGCCTAAATAAACTAGATTCACTGTGTTACAGTTAGCTCTGGCTCTGAAAAACATCTTTTTATGCATATCTGGATGTTCAAATGCAGCACTACTGTCAATCAAATGACAGTAGTTACATGCCTGACAAGGAAATGTACCAATATTAAGCTGTGTATCCGTACTGGGGTTAAACGTTGGATAACATAGCAATTTCTTAAGTGATCTCTTATTCTTATATATATAGCTCAGGGCTTCTCCTACAATTGATTCCACTCTCTCATTAGATCTAAGTATATCCCAGTGTTTAGCACAGATGTCCTTCAACAATCTAATGTTGCTGGCATAAGTAACTGGTACTCTCAGTTTACAGTTGGTCACTTTCTGTTTGCAAAATTGAGTGGGTGAAGAGAAATATGGCTTACCCTCCTGAGTTCTAGATGTATATGCTCGAGCTGTAACCGTGCTAATTTCTTTCTTATTATAACCCCTCTCAAGGAATCACTGTTCCATATGTTTCAATTCACAAGAGAAGGTGGAGTCATCTGCTGTCAATCTGGATGTTCTTAACATCTGTGCTGTCACAACATTATTAAAAATGTGCCCAGGATGCATACTCTGTCTATGGACAAACGTATTCCTATGGCAACTTTTTCTATAGATTTCAGAAGTAAAAGCGCCATCAAGTCCCCTGGTAATCCTAACATCAAGAAAATCCATACTTACAGTAGAGCTACTGTCCGTCAATCTAAGAAAGTCAGTACTACTGTTGAGTTGACCAATGTACTGAGACAGCTCATCACCAGTACCCTCCCACAGGAGGAAAAGATCATCAACAAATCTCTTGTAATAACCAACCTGTCCAAGCTTGAGCTGAGGTATGATATGCATTTCCTCCCATTTTGCCATAATGAGGTTGGCACAGCTATTGGCACAAGAAGTGCCCATAGCTACGCCATCCCTTTGTTTAAAAATACCTTCTTCAAACATAAAAATGTTATTGTCAAGAATAAGTTCCATAAGCATACACAGTAAATCTATCTTATGGATCTCATAAGTGCCATCTTGCTTTAGATAGTCTCCCAACATCTCTATCCCTGTGTTATTGGGTATGCACGTAAAAAGGGATTTCACATCTAATGCTATCATAATGCAACCAGCAACAGGTGGTTTAACTTGTATGTGAGCAAATAAGTCCCTAAGGATCTGTTCAGTATCCTTTAAAATACAACAGTTCTTAGCTAGGATTGGTTTCAAATGTTGTTCAACATAGATGGAAAGGGGTTCAGTGCACCATCCCCTTCCAGCTACTATTGGTCTCATAGGGGGTTTACTGGCATGCTTATGTATTTTAGGGAGGCCCTGTATAGTAGGCAAAGTTGGTTCTTGTATAATAAAATAATTAAAAAGATCAACACTAATATGTCCAAGTTGCAGACATTCAAACAATTCATTATACACTCTACTAATAGACTGTTCAACCTGTTGCATTGTAAATGGAATATAAACTAATGGATCATTGAGCATGGTATACATTGCATCCTTGTAAAATGTATAATCCATAACTACAAGACATCCACCTTTGTCTGCTGGTCTAAAGCTCAAGGTAGAATCCTGACACAATTGTTCTAGAGCTAACCTCTCATTAACTGACATGTTGCAAAAAGTCTTTGTATTGCTGTTATTTTCATACAAGGCATAAATGTCCCTAATGCATGCTTTTTCAAAAACATCAATAGCATCAACTGTAGGCAGTATAAAGCAAAAATATTCGCATTATTATTATTACTAGTGCCATGTGAATCATTAAAAACATCTTTAAACTGACATTTCTAGTAAAAGTCTTAAGTTCTATAATGTTTTCAGTTAGAGTCATTTTCGTAGCTGGTATGAAACTCATACCTTTGTTTAGAAGATTCATTTCAATGGCCGTTAGTCTACGACTAGATAAATTCCAAACTAGCATTGTTCCCACATCTTCTTCTATGTTAACGGAGTCCCTAGATAGTGGAAAGTATATAAAAATGAAACAAAGTACAGTTGTGTAGACTTACCACAAACGTAGACGTTCAAGTGTATTCACTGTTGCACTCATAACTAATGGGATTTCCTGCTATGGAAGCCATTGGCCAGCCTGACTACCAGAGAATTTTCTCCTCCCCTTGAGGTCAGTAGATGCCCTGACCAACATCAAAACATCTGAGTATAAAGGTTGTCAGCCGGTGCCATAACCTCAGTTCTTTCTTGCCTCCAACAGATAGGAGCCACTCTATCAGGTCCCTAAGACCAGAGACCTAAGCTCAGAAACTCCAGAGTATGTACAGACGAGGAGGGAACAACCTGGAAGTAGAGAGGATAATATCCACCTTAATTCCATGGAGCAAGAGGAAAAGGAGGATGGGAAAGAATACTGCAACAGTGAATACACTTGAACGTCTACATTTATTAGTAAGTGTACATGACTATACCATGTTCTTTGTGTTTCACTGCTGCAGTCCTAACTGATGCGGTGACTCCCAAAACTGACATGATGTTGGATGGAAACATTTATGCAGAGGAAGGGATTTCCTGCAGGATGGCAGCTACAAACCCTGCTCTGTACTTGGAGAAAGTTGGAAGGTGATAATGTTTGGTGAAGGTATACACAGAGGACCAAGTAGCAGCTTCCAAAATATCCATAGTGGCCACCCCTTTAAAAAAGGCTGTAGATATGGCAGTAGCCCTAATACAGTATGACCTCACAGGATCTGGAGGCTTCTTTCTGTGGTGGCTGTAGTAAAACAAGATGCAGTGGGAGATCCATTTGGAGATAGTTTGTTTATAAACTGGTCTTCCCTCAGAGTCAGAGGCAAAGGCTACAAGAAACTGGTCATACCTCTTGACATTCTTTGGTCTGTCTAAGAAATAATGCAGTTGCCTATGTAAATCCAAAGTATGAAGGATTATTTCTCCCTTGTTTTGAAGCTTAGTAAAAACTAAATGAAAACTCCAGCCAAGCTAGATCTTCTACTGAGTAATCTCTCAAGCCTCTTGTATCAGAAACACATGCGATATACATGCAAATAACCCTTATGAACATCAGATGCTTCAGCTATATGGCGATTCTGAATACCCATGACTTTTTTTCTTTTTAAGTCATTTTAATGGATAATTTCAGGCCAAAAAAGCCAAACCCCACTAGCTGTGGATATGCATATTTTGGACTTGTTATGACCCCATCAGCACAGAACAAGCAGAGCGTTTGAATAAGCATAAGAAACACAAGGCTGTTATACCCAGCTGATTTCCATTACTATTAGGGTGACTGCAAAACATCCCAATTAACAAACTAATACAAAGAGTGAGATGGTCACACAGAAAAACCAATCAGTAAAAACTAAATAAAAACTCCAGCCAAGCTAGAACTTCCACTGACTGACCTCTCAAACATCTTATATCAGAGGCACATGGTATATATGCAAATGATCCTTATGAACATCAGGTGTTTCAGCTATATTGCGATTTTGAATGCCCATGACTTTTTTTTTTAAGTCATTTTAATGGGCAATTTCAGGCCCCTTTGTTTTGAGGGTTAGGAAAGAAGGTAGGCAAGCGGATGGTCTGGTTTAAAGAGATCTCTGTAACCACTTTAGGCATAAAGGAGTGGTTGGTCCTAAGAGAAGCTCTGTCAGGGTGGAAAGTGGTGAAAGGTTCCACACACACATAAGGGCCTGAAACTCTGAAATCCTTCTAGCCGAAGTTATGGCTAGCAGGAAGGCCGTCTTCAAGTCATAAATCTGATGTCTGAAGAGGCATCTGGTTCAAAAGCTGGGAGGGTGAGCTTCTTCAGAATGAAACTGAGATCACACGATGGAACATCAGGTTTCCTCAGAGGGCTAATGGGGATAAATCCTCTCAAGAACTGTTTCATGAGAGGATGGGAGAAGAGTGAGGGTTGAGCAAAGATTCAAAAGAAACTTTATTGTCATTTAGGAAACACAAGTGCTACCTAAACAAGATTTCGTGTGTCGCACTTTTACATGAGAAAACAAACACAAAAAGACAGATGTGATAGGTATTAAAGAATAAACAATAACTATAGTACAAAAGTAAATATGTAAGTAGCAGACACACATGTTTGTACCCTATTTATATACACTGGACAACACTGACTACTAGATGATTAACACATAAAAAGAAATGTACACTATACACAGAGGTGAGATTGTGTAATATTGCACATAAGGAAGTGGTTGGAATTGCACTTGAATAAGAATATATTAATTTTAGTATGCAATAAATAGGATTACATATGGAAAAAAAAAAAGAAAAAGAATGACATTGTAACAATCTATTAGAGTTTTGATACATCCAGATGTACATCTGCATTAATGAGTCTTATTGTTGTTGGATAAAAACTGTTCATGAATCTGGTGGTCCTGCAGCAGATACTCCGTAACCTTCTACTAAATGCAAGTTTAGTAAACCAGCCATATGCTGGATGAGAAGTGTCGCTCAGTATTTTGTGGGAACTCTTTTTACATCTCATTTCAAAGAGTTACTCTAAGGTAGGAAGGCTACTGCCCATGATCTTTTCTGCTGTTCTTATTATTCTTTGCAGCAGCTTCCTTTCGGCCATTGTGCTGTTACCAAACCATACAATGTAGTCGCTGGTGATAAAGCTCTTGAGGGCTCCTCTGTAGAAGGTATTTAGAGCATTCATAGGGAGCTTTGCTTTTCTCAGCCTTCTTAGGAAGTGTTGTCGCTAGTGGGCTGTTTTAATTAGCTGGCCTGTGTTTGTACTCCAAGAAAGATCCTCTGATATATGTAGTCCCCTGGAACTTTGTAGTCTGGACTCTCTCCACTTCTTCACCACTGATCTTGAGGGGCAAGTGCATAGCAGAGCTCTTTCTGAAGTCAATAATGATTTATTTTGCTTTACTGATGTTCAGGTCCAAACTGTTGTTATTGCACCATTCAATCAGGGAGTTGACTTCATTCCTATACCCAGCAGGTAGATAAAATGAACTTGCTGAAGCATGAATTTTAATAGGAGAACAAGAAAGCCCTTTGAAAAAAAATTCTGATAAGTATTAAAGGATCAGAGGCATCCGAGCTTGAAGAGGGCTCTGTCCCTTTTGTCTGCACCATATAGTGAATCTCTTCCATTTAGCAGAGTAAGATATTCTTGTGCTAGGTCTCCTGGCTTCTTTTAGAATGTCCAGGACCTGTATGTCAAGGGGTGTCTCCCTCCAGGGGGTCAAGGTATCATCCATGCAGTCAATTTGAGAGTGTTCAGGTTGGAGTCTGTGCCCTTATTCTGTGATAACAGATCCACTCGTTGAGGCAGCAGCTATGGTTACTTATTGCTTAGACTGAGTATTAGAGGATACCAATGCTGCCTTGGCCAGTCTGGGGCTATTAGAATGACCCTTGGCCCTTCTTTTCTTATCTTCTACATATCCTTGGGGTGCAAGGGTATTGTGGGGCAGGCAGAGAGGAATAGGCCTGTCCAAAGGAATGAGAAAGCATCTGTCTTCCAGGCGGACCTTGTTTTATTTATTTATTTTATTTAATATTTGTTTACAGGGAAAGTCTGACTTGGAACGAAGCCAATATTCAGCGGAGGCCCAGGGAGAAATGCTCTAGACGCATGTCTTTGAAATGTGAGAGGAAACCGGAGCACCCGGAGAAAACCCACACAAATGCAGGGAGGACATGCAGACTCCAAACAGAAGGCAGCCTAGTCAAGGATCAAACCGGAGAACCTCTTGCTGTGAGGTGACAACTCTACCGCTGTACCAGTGCGCTGACCACATTTTGGTCCTAGAACAAGGCAGCATTTTCTTGGTGGTAAAAAGGTCTATTTCTGGCACACACCATTCGTTGGCTATGCTGAGGAAAACTTCCCAGTGCAGTTGATACTCATGAGGGTCTTGACAGGCTCCTGCTTACATGATCTGCCAGTTGACTGGTTTCTCCTGGTAGGTACTGTGCCATGAGGTGCAGACCTAGGGAGTTTTCCATTTCCCAGAGGTCTGTGGCTAGGCGACAAATAGGGTAAGAAAGAGTGCCCCAATGTTTCTTTATGTGCCACATAACTGTGGTGTTGTCTGTCTTCACTAGGAGTACTCATGGTTTCCATTGGTCTTTGAAGTCAATCATACCATTTTGGACTGACAAATTATTTTATAGTGATGTGTTTGTATTTGAACTGAGAGTCCCATCTGCCCTAAGCATGTTAGTTGTTGTAGTGAGCCCCCAGGCATCTGTGGTCAGAGTTTAGACCTGAGGGATGAACCAAAAGGTAACGCCCCAGTTCAGGGAGCATGCTCAGGCCCCCCAGGCAAACTCCTTTCTGAGACAAGGGAGAAGCTTTACCCTAAAGTTGAGGGATTGAGAATATTGACACCACACATTTCTGAGGTACCCCTGCATCTTCCTCAAATGTAGTCTGGCCAGGTGGATCATGAGGATGGAAGAGGCCAAGGCTATGAGGAAGTCTCCAGCAGTCAGATAGCTCCTGAGAAGGAGTTTTTTGGAAGTACAGAGCTAAACGGTAACCTTGTCTGGAGGAAGTAAGGCTTTCTGAACTGAAGAGTCCAGGAAAGCTCCCAGAAACACAATCCTGTTTGAGAAGATGGTTTGGGAATTTTGGGTATCAATGGTGAACCCCAGTGAAGTCAGGACTTCTTGGATGTAAAGTAGATCCACTCTGAATTTTTCAAGATCTGCTGCCTGAATGAGGCAGTCGTCTATGTTGGGGTAAATCTGAATACCCTTTGACCTGCAGAAGGCCATCAATGGAGATAGGAATTTTTATGAAAACCCTGGGTGCAGAAGAAGAGCACAGAATTGACAGTGCTTCACACCTGCTTAAGTGTAAGAACCTCCTGTGATATTTGCCTATAGGGATGTGGAGGTATGCGTTCTTTATATCTAAGGTTACCACATAAGCATTGGGTGAAATCATGGGCAGCAATTTTTGAAGGGTTAGCATTTTGAAGTTTAGTACCTGTAAGAATCTGCTGTGCCTTGACAAGTCTAGAATCGGCTTTCAGGTATCCTCTTTTCTGGCGACTAGGAAAAGCCCTGTGTAAAATCCTTTCCCTTGTAATGTGTTTGGTATTTGTTCCACAGAAACCTGTGTGCACTGGAGCTGTATTTGATTTAAGGCCTCTGTTTTTTGATTTTGTGGAATATTTGGGAAATCTGATTGAATTAGAGGCTGTTTGAAGTGGAGTTTGTAACCTCTGTATGCTTTTCATAACCTACTGATCCCTGGTAATGACAGTACAAGTCTTTAAGAAGGACAGCTGTCCACCTATCTGGAGAAGGGGTAGGGTTGAAGGAGTGGGACTGGAGGGGAGGGGGAAAGGGAGTGTCATTGGAGAGTCATAATTGCTCCCTGTTGGGTCCTTGCTGGTGGAATCCCACAGACCTACTGCAATCTGCTTGCTACTTTCTGGTAAGTTGGTGTTGCCTTTGACTCCTTTCAATTTTAGGTTTCCTATGTCTAGGCTTAGGCTGACAGGCCGAAAAAGGCCAGTGTTTTTTGAGGTAATTGCAACCTAAGTGAGGAGTGACATAACTCTCAACCTCTTAGCACAAGAAATCTGGGCAAAGCCTAAAATAATGGGGGGACAAAGGACCAAAAATAGGGATAGA
The DNA here is from genome assembly GCF_019279795.1 of Protopterus annectens. NCBI lineage: Eukaryota > Metazoa > Chordata > Ceratodontiformes > Protopteridae > Protopterus > Protopterus annectens. Next base: position 1,161,007,447 of record NC_056741.1, on the reverse strand, counting down.
TTTTAAATACTGCTCTTATAAACTTAGAAATGTGCTGGAATATCAGGATTTGTGTTAGCATGCATTTTCTAAAAGATATAAAGTCTGAATCGCAAATGTATGTCATCATTTATGATTTAATTCCTTAGTCAATTGCCAGAAAAACACAAATTTTGTGAGGAGCAAATTAAAAATAGGAAGCAAAAATCTGGACATTCTGTGAAAATCTGTATGGTTGAGAGCTATAGTGAGGAGGTTGAACTTGAAGAAAGTCCTTGACCATTTGCATGAACTTGACCTCATCCTCCATGTTCTTAAGTACAGCTTCAATTTTGGGGCTAAAAGTTAATCCTTGTCCAAAGGAGCATTCAAGAGACTGGATTTCACATGTTCAGGGAGGGAATGTTCCCTCAGCCAGACATGTCTTCTAATGTTGGATCCTGTAGCTGCTGCCCTGCTTGAAATTTCCAGAGCATCATAACCACAATGCAAGGAGTGCTTGGCTACTTGAGGGGAAGAATTGCATAGGTCCAGCAGTTCCTTGGAGAGGGCCTTATTTTAAACCTCCACCAGTTTTTGCTTTATCTGCTCTAAAACGGTTTTGTGGCATTTCATCATATGAAACTGGCAATTCAAAGCCCTCATGACCAGGGTGGCAGAGGTGCAGACTTTTTTTCTGAACCTGTCCAAGGCTCTGCTTTCTTTGTCAGTTAGCGGGGGGATTTTTTGGAGATACTAGCTTTAGCTCCCTTAATACCCTGAATCACTACTTCAGGGTCTGCTACAGGGTTCTTGAAAGGTGTCTGTGGGAAACCAGAACCCTGTAAAATCTGTCAGGTTTCTGAGCTAGCAGGAGGAAGTAATATGGCTTTAAGGAAGAATCCAGCAAGACAACATCCACCACCTCTAAGACTGGAGGAATGGCAAGAGGTTTATGGTCAGGGAAGTTTTAAAAAATTCCCTAACCCGCTTCTTGGATTGAGGATAGTCCTGTGCTTCTCATTTAAAGTGTTCTGTTAGGGTATGTAGGGTCTCCACAAAAGAAGTGTCCTCAGGGGAAGAGGATGAGGCAAGGATCTCGTCAGAATCTAAATCCCCATAGGGAAGAATAGATAAACCTTCCTTAAAGGTGGATTCATCATTATCACCCTCAGAATCAAAGGAATCAGAAGACTCCTGGGTGGAGATATCCCTTTTTCTTTTACCAGACGATTCAAGGTCGGAACCTGGGAGAGAAAGGCATCTGGATCTGACTGTGGTGATCAACTCCTCAGCCAACCTAACTAGGTCTTGCTGATAGGCTTGAGTTTGGGAGTGGAAACCGGTAGACCTTGTCTGGGGCAAGCTTGATACAGCCTTTCTATGTGAGGCCTTAGGCAAAGGGCTGAGGGAGACTTCTGCATTAAGGCTGGGACACAGGGGGACAGCCAAATCCTTAGTACAGTGAACCTCCCAATGAAGAAAAACTCTGGACACCCCTTCATCAATTAGAGAACAGTTGTTGGAAGCTGGAACCTGTGAAGGGGTGCCAGACCTAATCAATGAGCTAAGTTTTTCAGCTTCCACAGAAGCAGAGGAACCAAGTGGCGTATCAGACTCTGAACAAGTCTCAAAAGAGGCCTTGCCACAGCCTCAGTCATTGGAGGGAACTGCAAATGTTTCTCACCTTCTTCGACAATAGTAGGCCTAGGTTGAGTGGTGGATGATAAAAAAATGTCATTTAGTACCCTAAGTCATTGGTGCTTTTGCGTCTTACACCTATGGAGATCAACCTCAGCCTGACCGGTGGATAACACAGTAAGCAAAGGTCCTGACAATTCCCTAAAATGCTTAGCTAAATCTCATTCCTACACTTGATAGTTCTACTATTAAAGTCAGTATAGAACCAACAGTTAGGTATGTCATGTTCTGGGCCCAAAAAGTTACAAAAAAGAAGAGAAAGTCCTAGTGTGGTATTTGCTTGTCACAGCAGAGACAGTTATTAACATTCTTTGACATTAGTCAAGAAACATATGAAAACCTCCCCAATAGGGTACTTAGCTTTAGATATCTTCCTTCTCTGGTGCAGACTGACCAACACACCAACTAACACACTGCTTCGGGCTCTAGTGGCAGAAAAGAATTGAAGTTATGGCACCAGTTAACACCCTTTATACTCAGACGTCTTGATGTAGGTCAGGGCATCTGCTGGCCTCAAGAGGAGGAGAAAACTCTCAGATAGTTGAGCTGGCCAAGTCCTTCTGTGGCAGGAAATCCCATCAGTTATGACTGGAACAGTGAAACATGAAGAACATGCACATATTGTTTAAGATCTGATGCACAAATAACTAAGGAGAGGTGAATTTAAACCAAAAGATGAAAGGTTAATGGCAGCTCAAGATAGTGGACTATGTACATGTTAACAGGTTCTTATAGAAAATGTGATAAATACAAGACAAATGGACATTCTGCATTATGAAACTAGAAACAGTCACACATCTTGATGCTGGCTGAGATATACTCATGGCTGAAGGTCTGAAAATGGAGTTCTGATCACATGAGATCATCCAATGCCAATAGCTATGAAAGTTGAAACAAGAAAACCAATACAGTAGTCAAAGAAAAAATAATAAAAGTAAAATCATTGAAATAGCTATACCTAGCGATTATAGTGTTCTACATACTGACAGACAAAGCATCAAAAAATAACAGGAATGGCAAGCAGAAACTTCAGCAATATGGAATAAAAACAACAAGATGGTGCCAATAGTAGTAGGAGCAATAGGGATAACAAATATTATTTTTAACCATATTTAAATATGCTACCAATACATCTAACTCCATATGAACTACAGGAGGAGAAGGGGAGAATTCTGGGTACATTACAGGTGCTCAGATGAGCACTCTGGGCAAAAATCAAAGGTCGAAATGCTACTAATTTCATGAACTTTAATCATACCTCGACTCAGGAATGGTGATAATTTCTACCATGGTATTAAAACCCCCAAACATATGGAGGAATTTTTAAAAAGGTAGAAAAAGTACTTACTAAATGGATTTACATATGCAAATCTCAGACGAAAGCTAGCTGTGTCTGTATTTGACATAAGACTGGCACTAAAGCTTTTAACATAATTCCCAACTCAGGTATAGTAGGAAAGCTAAATAAACTGTAAATACACCCATATGTCACCTGCTGGATTGCCAAATGGCTCACAGAAAAGATGCAGATAATCAAAACAGGGGAAGTTACCTCCACAGAGAGACCAGTGTAGTCCCCCAGATTTCTGTGTTGGGACCTCTTCTGTTTGGCATCTACTTTTCTGAAGTAAAAGCCAATCCCAAAGGGTTCTGGCTGATTATGTTTGCAGATCACTGCAAGCTAGGAGCAGTGACTGAATCCCGAAATGACTTAGCCATCCTGCTGGAAGGATTGTCTAAAATAAATAACTGGTGCCAAAATCATGAACTGAAACTAAATGCCAAAAAATGCATTATTGTATCCTTAAGGAAGCCGTCTACCACATTGACAATACGCCCCTAAGAGTTGACACAGTTGCGTGGGATTTGGGGAACTATGTGGATAATGACCTAACCTTTGACTAACGTGTGTCTACTGTTATAAGCAAGTCCTTCTACATTGCACAGCTTATCAACAAAGGAATGGTGTCTAGAGCTAGAGATGTAGTTGTCCTACTTTACTCCTCCCTCATTCGGCCAATCATTGAATATAATCCTCCCTTTGGCATTTATCTGTGCAGACACACGCAACAACTGGAATGCCCACAGAGATACCTTATTAAAAGTATACAATCCTAAACAACATGTACTACATGGACTGAATCAAAGCCCTGTCACTACACTTGGTACCCTACGGACTGCTAAGTGGTGGCCTGTGTTTGGCATATAAGGCATCCCCTGACCCATTACTGGTAGATTTACTGCACATCAACAAGTCAGATGACAGCAGAAATATTCAGTCTAGGGATCTAAACCTCATCTGCAACATCAACAGAACAGTTTGGAGGGACAGGTGTATCTCACAGTGGATACCAGTGCTGTGGAACCAACTCCCCAGCCACATTAAGCAAACTTCATCCATGTCCATTTTCAAGCACAACTTAGATATATGGATAGGAAACACAAAATGTACCCCAGGAGTGCCCCCTATACTAATAATGGACAGAGGCAGCTCCTAAATGCTTTACCAATGCAAGGATCACCTCAAATTATCTATGGTATGATCCCAGTTATTCTCATTAAGGGCAATACATAATTACTGACCATGGGATGCAGAAGACCAATCTATAATCAAATAGGATAGGTTATTTCCAGCACAAAAAGGGAAACTGGCTGGGCTTAAAATACCCACAAGGGCAGCCAGCCTAGTACTTACCTATGAACCTATTAAAGCAATAAGCAACATTAAAGTTTTTGATTGCAGACATAAAGTAAGACACCTGTAAAGTACGTATGGTAGCAAAGTGATCTAGGTACATTGGCTAACCAAAGTCAGCAAATGAATGGCAACATTTTGCAGTTAGCAAGACCTCACCTGCACCCTTGATATAGGAAGTTGTACCCCTACACCCCCACTGTCTATTTATTCTCACTCTGGGGTTACAGTACCACAAGAAATGTGATGTTCTTGATTTCATAACAAAATAAGCATATCAATGTTCTCAAGGTCCTGTGACATCAGAATGAGAGCAAACAACAGAAATGGGGTTGCAGGGGGGAACCCCTCACAGAACTGTTATAGATATAGGTATCTATGAAGTATGTAGGCTTACCTAGTAATTGTGACCTTGAGTGGAATTGCCAGTAATGGGTTTGTCATGTGACCCAGAAGTGTTACGAAGGTGGGGTGAAGAAGATGGCTGCCCTGGGTACAAGATCTTGAGGGTAAAATTAGCGAATGTGGATGTTGCAGAAGAACAGTACCAGCATTCATGCCAGTACTGTATTTATAATCATAGCTAAAGTACTGAAGGGCTTTGTGTGTAGTACTTTGTGCCAAGCTGCTTCTTACATGTATAGCAAGTGGTTTGCTACAGTTTCGCCCTTGTGATCAACTCAGCCAACCATGGGTAAATCCTGTGATACCCACATCCAGTCATGTTTTATTGCTAAATAATAATTAAAATCTCAAACAGCAACAGAGTACCAGTACTGAAAAAATTACATAAGATGTTGACATAGAACAGAATGGTAGAGAGAGGAGGAAGGTAAGTGCAAAATAGTTATGGAGGATTGTTCACAGGGTGAAGTGGGTTTAGAAACTTTTAGAGTAAGTATAGAAATGTAACAAGTAACATTTATTTATTTTATTGATTTATTTACATTTGTTTAGCGGAAAAATCTGATTAGGTCATACTAGACCCCTTTTTCCGTGGAGGCTCACAGAAAAAAGTTCCAAGTAAATGCTAAATTTTACTCATAGACAGTCAACAAAACATAATATTGAAAATAAAATGTTATAAAAAAACTGAAGTTGAAACATTGAACTAAAACAGCTGCAGCATAATGGGATTAAACATTAAGCATATACATTTTCAAGTTGCATGTCAAAAGCTACAATTAAATACAAGTACAAAAAATCAATGTTTAAAGAGATATAGTATAAGGAGATATTAATTTCAGTAATTTAGATGTAGCATGAGAAAAGAGATATAAAAGTAAGAGTGAAATAAATGACGAGTTAAAAGCGGTAGGAAATAAGTTATAGGATGTAGACGGCCAGAAAGTTTATATGTATTCTAAAGAGATGCAAGAGAACGGATATTTTAAATGGAAATAGAACTTGTATTGTGGTAGAAAAAAGTGTAGTGTAGAGGAGGTGAATTATTGATAATGTAATAAAAGTAGACCTAATTAGATTATTTCATTTCTGTTGATTGGTTACTATTAGATTATAATAGCTATTAAGAGGAAACTAGGAGGGGGAGAAAGGGGAGTTGGAATTCCTTTCTGAAGCAGTCACTCCATTGTGATAGAGGAGGTGCTATCTAGGAGATGGTTTATATGAGGATGGGAGTCACAGTATTCCTTTGTGGGTATATTTGACTTGCAGGGGATCGAACATGGTAGAGAACAGCATTGGCATAGCCAATTGGAGTGGAGGTATGGTTTTAATTTATAACTGAAAAGTCTGAAGTTAGAGATTTCCTTAATGGGTAGAGGGACAGAATTCCAAAGCTTAACCAGATAGTATGAGCAAAGACAGCATGGTAGTTGGAAGAAGATGTGGAAGAAGTGATTGCAAAGATAACGAGAGTTTTATGTTGACAGTGAAACAGTGAAAACAGGTAGTGGTGGTGGTGTTAGACAATTCCACATTTTAAGCAAGATACAACAGTGCTGGGGTGAGATTTAAGAGTTTTGAAAATAGTGAAATTACTGATACCACAAAGCCCTTACTTCCACAGGGTAGCTAAGAAATGGCTAAGAGCACGGCTATCTCATTTGGGGGATGCTTGCCTCAAATGCAACAGACTTTTGTTAGCTGATCTTAGAGGACTATCTGCTGTGTAATGGGAGAGCAAGAAAGAACATGAAGGGCATTACACATCAGTATGCGAGTTAAAGGTAAGGCAAGTGGTACTCTCCTAAGTGCCACTTCTGGTAGAGATGATCGCTCATGGTCACACAACACACCTATCTCTGGCTATGGCTGTATTACTACTTGTATCATTCCAGGAAGAGGCTGCTCCTGTGCATGGGGGGGGGGGGGGGTGATGTTGAGCAAAGGATGCTTATGCATCTTCCGTGCATGTCCTGGACTTGTCTGTAAGAGCAAGCTCCAATCTAACAATTCCTGCTGAGGCTGTGTCCTAGCATACCCACAAACAAACTATTACAGCCCCCAAATTCAATACACATGCACACACCCAGTGCTGTTGGCCCTCCCAAATATATTTTGCAGCAGTCCCCTCCACACCCACCTGTGACACACAGTACACTCAATTTTTTTCAATTTTACAGCACTTGCACATTTCCCTGTGGAAAACGCTGCACATTCCTGCTCCCTCTACCACCTGTGCAAATGATAACTGCCTTGCCCTTTTTTCTTTGACATTTGTTTGTCTATGTCTGTTGCACAGTGTGGTCAGTCTATGCACAGGTAACACCAGTCTGGCTTTGAGTTTGCATGCATCACACACACACACACACACACACACACACACACACACACACACACACACACACACGCACGCACGCACCCATACACCCACACACCCGCACACAATATCTTAGCACATGTGTCACAGTCATATTGCAGAGTGTCACCAGAAACATCCAGGCAGTGAAAGCATAACTTTGCAGCCCAAACACATGCTCCACAATGACCAGTGTTTGGGGTAGAGCATAATTCTATCCATTGTCTGGCACAGTATCATCAACCAGTACTCCAGGGCACTTCTGGCATTGCCAATAATATGCCCCTGAAAAAACGTCACCCCTCAAAAAACATTGATAAATGTCACATATGTGCCATATGTGGGAGTCATGGTAGCTGTGTGGTTGGCCAGCACATACACAGTGTGGATAACACATGCCATCTTCCCAGGTCACCAGGTGAGGCCTTATTTCAATGTGGATGCAGTCTAAGAGGCACACAGCACCTCAGAGAAGTGGGATTTATCATACAAATCCAACATATTGTTCTTTCTCTCTCTTTTTTTCTCCCTCCTCTGTGGTATGTGCAAGCCATATATGTTTCCCCACACTCTGTAGTACTGACATTGAAAAACTGATGGAATATTCTCAAGCTAGATGTCCCTTGTTAGTTGCTGAGTGGTCAGTGTAGCTAGTATAAGTAAAGCCACACATACCTTAGTATCCACTGGAATGGGTATTTCATGACTCCCACAGACTGCAGACAAGGTTGATACATTTCTACCATCTCCTGTACAGTGTCCATATCCACACAGTACTAGTCTACAATGCTGATGCCATAAAGGTAATGAAATGTTAAAAGGAAATGGATGACACAGGGACCCCAAGAACAACAAATACCACTATGGCTAATAGTGGCAACAAAAGCCTGTTGCCTAGGAAATGTTCACTAAAGCTGCACCAGCCCCTAAAATATTTCAGCTACTCCCCTGCATGTACACCAGGATTTCACTCCTGTCATTAACACTGCTGATCATGCATCACATTGCATTCTTTATACTTTACGGAATTGCTCTGCCATCTTGTTTTGCCTCATTTACCTACACCAGACATACTTATTTTAATACTGTTGTTCATTACTGCGCTATTATACAACCATAAGAATAAACTGTGAGCAGTTATGTTGTTCTGTCACCTAGCAGAATCTCACTTACACACCCTGCATGTGGCCACTCATCCTGCTCAATTGCCTACCACAATGCAGTGAATGTTTCTTAATCCGAACCCAAATGAAGCCCCTATACAATTTAGTTGTCCCTTTGCTGGAAAATTCTGATTTTGAGACCAAAAGAAGTGCACACTCTAAATGGAGTCTTACCAGCTGCCTATACAGGGTGAATAGCACTTTCTTGCCTTCTGTTAGCAAAGCCTTCTTCTCGGTCATCTCATGACACAGTTTGCTTACTTTTAGATCATCTATTCTGTGTAACCTCTAGGCCTCTCCCTACTTTTTACTGTTGCTGCTGTTACCCTTCAGCTGTAGATTTCTTTCTTTCTTTCCAGAATTATTACATCTCACAGGCATCATTCTGCAATGACTCTTAAGCTGTCACATTTTAGAAAATTTTTACTTTTTACCCATTTTCTGTACCAACCCTCTTGCAGATATTTCTGACACCAGCAAAATCACACATTTCCTTCCAGGCATTCTGCAAGGAAACTCTATAAACCATGAGTACTGACTCCTGTGGTACCTTGCTAGTAACCATCTTTCCATCTAAGAAGAATCAATTTACTGTAATTCTGTCCTTTCTGAAGCAGTTTTGATGCATGCTATCACCATATAACTGACTTTTGAGTCAGGTTTTTTTTGCAGCAGTGTGCTGCACTTCTTGGCAAAATCTAAGCTGGTCATGTCTATAAATCCTCTTCAAGTTTACTACCCCATCACAGAACTTACCCAGGCTACCCAATTGCAGAACTTTCTTCACAGGTTCATAGGTTCTTACTAAGCTTACAGCCAAGGAGACTGCAAAGAAGCTCAGCCAGATCACCAAATACCGGTGGAAGATTAACAGTGGCACCCATTAAGTATATTATTTCCACATACCCCAGATGAAAATTTGTGATCACTCATGTAATCATGCAGACACATTTTAAAGGTTACCAGAGATGTACTTTGCTTGTTATGTAAGAGGGTAGCCCATTCAACAAAATGGGAGATTTGTTAAGTACCTGTCACTCCAGCTGGTATTTTTAATGTGGTGATTGATGTAAGTTTAGATCTTGAGCGGTTGTTTGCTTTACCACTAGTTCTACTAGTGAAGGAGTTCAAAACATGTGGCGTTGTTCATAGCATGACAAGGCTAAAGAGAGATTACCGTTTAAGAGCAATAAAATAATGAGTAGACCGAAATTGGTTTTAGTCTTTCAGAGTAGCTAATGGTATTAAGACAGGAAATTTTTGTTTAGAAAACATTTAGGTTTCTTGACCTGGTTTAGGTGCTTAAAGTGCATGCTAAAGTAGGCATTTATGTTCAATAATGGGCCTAATAAAGTGGGGCTATAAGCTCTCTTGACCTTTAAGACATACCATGAAGAATAAGCTGTGCAAGGGAAAAAGATTTTTAACCATGACAGCGATGTGTTGGTCAGTGGATGGTTTGCTATCAACACTGGTACCCAAGTCTCTCATGACTGGGGCAAATCTGGGCATGATAGTATCTGTATGGTATATGGAGCTTATGGCAGATGTACCAAAGGAAACTATTCTGCATTTCATAGCATTCAGTATAAGCCCATGTTTATTAGCTCACCAAACACTTGTTTACTTCATGCCTTGTTGGAGAATCTGAGCATCAGAACTGTATTTAAGAATCACCCCAGTTTGCAATCATCATCAAATGCGGTTAGACACAGCCCCTTGACATTATCTCTTACATCAGAGAAAAATATTCCAGAAAGGAGGAGGCCTAGTATAAAACCCTGTGGGAAAACACTGGTGATGCTTTTCAGTCTACAGGAAATACTCCTATTCTTAACAGTACAGGTTCTGTCAGTCAGCTATCCAACAAAATAGGCATGTATTAATGTTAGAATGGAAGACTTTGTCAATAATCCCAGCATGGGGGACACCACTGAAGGCCGTAGGCCCTTTACCCACAGCGTCGGTAGCCTTTTTGAAGAACTCAGCTAGGCTGAGCAGACAAGATCTGCCTTTCCCAACCTGATCTGGTGTGTATCAAGAGATACATGATCATATTGTTGTTTATTAGGTGAGCTATAATATGTTCTATATCCTTGCAAATAATATTAGTGGGACTTATAGGCTAGTAATTCCCAGAGTCAATACAGGGGCCACCTTTACACATGGGCACCACAACAGCTGTTCTCCACACCTCACTGATATAACTAACTAGTGGAAAGACTCAGGCTGAACAGCTGATGGACTGAGCTTGCTCAACAGGACTTCTTGCTTCTCGGTGGACTTCCAGGGATATTGTCAGGAACCACTGAAATTATATTTTAAATTTGAAAAGTGTCAATAGGACTTGGTGAGGAATGATTTCAGGAAAGAATGTGTGTGGGGGAATAGGACCTAAAGGGAAAAAAGGATAAGGTAAAGTTAGAGGAGACTTTGTCAGCAGCAGTATCCTTGGTGGTAAAGATAAAGTACCAATACAAATAAGCTCAGTACAGAGCTGATGCCTACTTTTGAATTTACTAATAGGGCTGAAGATGGCTTTATCATTGTCTTTTGAAATGACTGCAAGCCTAAGTTTATAGTTGGCCTTGTGTTTCTCAGTGGTAAGCTTAAGCAACTTAACAGTTTTAAGTCCCTTTTACAAAGATGAAGTGGAGAAATTTTACAGATTGTCAGGAACATTTTCTTTCTGTTACAGTGTTTGTCGATATGATTTTCACCATATGGGTTTAATTACAAACTTAACCGATAGCATAGTCTAGCATTTATGAAAGTTGTAAAAAATTCCACTCCATTTACTCAGGAAACATATTTGCTGCCATTACTCACAAATCCTCATCAATGGAACAGAGTGCAGAAATTAATCCAGTACTCAAACTAAAAACACGAATCATGTATCCAAGTATAAAATGGGAACAAAAAAGGCAGATTGATTTTGCTGTGAACAACTTTTTAATGCAATTTTAACTTGCCGTTATGCTTGTGTTATATGGAAATAAATGCCTCAGTACATTTATTTCTGAGGGAGTAACATTCAGAGTAGACAGCAGTGCAGGTACAATGTTTACTGAGCATCTATACCATTTGACATTAGCAATAAGACTAATAAACAGTAAGTAATTGGTTATGGAGTTAGTAGGGTCCACCAAACAGATTTTCAGGGAGAAGGTCACAGCGAGATGGTCAAATTTGACAAGAGAGGGGAATAACAAGCAGGGTGATATACTTGGGGAACATGGTAGTAAGGCCAGCACAATGGGTGTAGAAAGAGTTAGCCAGTATGCATAAAAAGAGGTATGAAATATGCAGGCCATCCCAGGCAAATCAGAGAATTGGGTGGGGGTGGGGGGGGGGGCTGTTGACCATTTTATTCCACACAGACACACACTGGATCATGCTTGAATGATGCAAGTTTATTAGCCAGTAACTAAAACCAATGACTTTATCCTTGATTTTAGCACTGTTCCCCCTCCCCCCGACAATAACGCATGCTGACCTCATCCACCATGGTGGCTGGTCCCATTATTATTTCAGCTTCTCTGCCAGAATTATCTTCATTATCCCTATCTAATACACTGAGATCACTCCACAACCAATGTTTACAAATTATAACAAGATTCAGGCAGATAAATTCTCTAAATTGAGATTTCCAAGACAGAAGTATCTTCCTGATGTATTTGAGAAAAGGTATCAGTTTCCAACCCTGCTGCTTCTAGATCCATAAATGAATTAATCCTTGTAAGACGAAAAAACTTTTAAGACTGCAGTGTATAGCAGCTTAAACTTTAAGCCATAGTTTGTACATGTCCATAATTGTTGGGCAAACCTGCCCCTTCTTATACTAGTAACTGCAGGGTGGCCTAATGGTTAAGGTGTTTGCCTTGCAAACACAAGGTGCAGGGTTTGAGTCTCACAAGAGATAACTGGCTAGGCTTAAAATGGTTCACAAGGGCACTTAGTCTAGTACCAATCTATGAACCTATAAGTGTTATCCTTTTATTACCTAGCATCACTGCCATCCTTTTCTCCACTATAAGTTTAACAGCTGTTCTTTAATTTGGTAGTCTTGCAACTTAACCACAATGGTTCCAGGAAATCTCTGTATTAATCTGGCTGACATATAGATTCTATGGGCAATGTCTAGCCTTATTTTTTTTTCTTGAGATATCCCAGACCATGAGATAATTTGCTACACCATGAAACTTAAACAGTCATTCTTTTCCAGAACTTCCAGGAAATTAGCAAAACATAAATTCTCTCTTCTTTCCCCATTTTCTAACTCAAAAGTTCTTATCTCCTTTGAGTGGTGTGACATCCCCTCTCTAGGCCAGTAATCAAGGAGCCTGATTCCTCACCACTGGCACTGGAGAGGGCCATTCACTTGGAACAAAAATAGATACACAAAGTATTTCCAGAGGCAGCTCTCTGCATCAAGCACAATTTTCCTTAAGAGCACAAAAGGAACACACTCAGGCCGGGGGATGGTTTTTCTCTCTCTCTCTCTCTCTCCAGGCCCCCATTAAGACTCCCCACTGGCACAACTGTAGAGTTAAGTCCTCATCCGAGTGTCCAAGCCAAGTCCTCCAGCACCCTCTCTGTGAAAACAGTGCTCTGTGTGTCCCTGTTCCAAGTAGCTGACACACACTCTATGAGATTTGATTTTCACACACACACACACACACACACACACACACACACACACACACACACACACACACACACACACCTGAGAAAGGCTGGCACAGCTTTACTAGCTATGCTCTCTTCTGCCTGGACTACAAAGTAGTAACAAAGAAGGCACAGCATGACCATCCACGTATAAACAGGTTTATTAGATCCAAGCTTTCGAGCCAAAGCTCAAGAAGCTTTGGCTTGAAAGCTTGGATCAAATAAACCTGTTTATACATGGATGGTCATGCTGTGCCTTCTTTGTTATTGTGACTGAAGTTTTGTTTGGTCTACCAGCACGTTCAGCTACTTTTCACCACCTTTGGGATGTTGGACTACAAGGTAGTTACACTGTCACTAGACACTCCAAAGCCAGCTACTCTAAGACTCGTATAAAGGTACCCAATTATACTGAGTGAAATTAATATTAATACAAATTATAGTGTTTGACCAATGCAGTAAGGCTTTCAGGAGTGGCCACATAGTCCCCAAATAGATACAAGTACTCTCAAAGGTTAAAATATTCTCTAAAGGACCAGCCACAATGGACAGTTTAAATATATTTAATAATAAATAACAAAAGAACATGAATATACTGAATATCTACTTACAATAAACGCCAGAGTTTCAATCATAGGAAATCTTAAAACAACACAGATGAATAGTTTCACACAGATACAGAAAAACAGTACTTATCTAATCTTATCATATTTTCTTGACTGATCTAAAGAATTACTATTCCCTGGTTCACTTACTAAACCAAGGCAAGATGAAGTAGGTGAGTGATCCTTCTATCTACCTCACATCATCACAACTGGCTTCTAGTTTTACCAGTCTCATTACTTTGTCATTTTCCGATTTTTGCAATGTTGTAATGTCATCTTTGTGTGAAGAAATGGCAGTTTCCACTAATTCCATTCTTTTATCATTACACTTTATATATGCTATCAGTGTTCCACTCATCTTCAACACTTCTGCATAAATTTTATCTGTCTTTTCTTGCAGATCTAACATTTCTGCTTTAGTCTTCTACTGCTCACTAGGACTCAAAGACTCTGACTCTGCCATGTGCTTGTCTGAAGGTAATGAATGAGGGTCCCTTTTTACCTGAACTCTGACAAATGGACTCATTTCATCCACTTCTTTTTTGGTCATTAGATCAGCCATAGACTTACTTTGTATTGTATCAACTTTATAATTAAATTGCTATTTTTTTAATGAATGTTTTCTAGTTCCTGGGAGGACAGCAGCACTTCACCTCTGATCACCTCAGCGCCATACCAGAAGTCCTTGAATTCAGGCATCACTCGTAGTGAAAGCAGAATGCTTCTCAATCCTAAGATCTTGTCTTCTTAGGTGACATGAACAGAGAGCGAAACAATATTTCTCTGCATTTTACACAGGATGGGATGCCTAAGATCATAGGTTCATAGGTAGGTACTAGACTAGCCGCCCGAGGGCCTAAGTAAGCCTAGCCAACAAGGTTCCCGGGCTTACGCCACCCAAGAAAGTTATTTTCCTGTGCCACTGTTGAGCAGAGACACAGAAGTGATCCTATTTCCCATCCACTCATCAAGATTTTTCTTGAGGAGTGCTAATGAAGAACTTTGCTTGACATAGATGGGTAGCCTGTTCCAGAGTATGGGAAGTCTCTGGGACAGGAATCTATCCCTCCAGCATGTCCTGTTTATTGTGGTGACAAGGTTTAGGTCCCTAGACCGTGTAGCTTGGAGGGATTGGGATTTCTTTAGGTGTAGCATGTCCAACAGATCTGGGTTTGACATAGCTTTATATGTTAGGCAGAGATCACCTTGGAGTAGGTGATATGCTACGGAGTAAAGCTGGAGTTTTTTGAGACGGTCAGTGTAGGGCATCTGTTCGAGGCCAGTAATCCTCTTTGTGATGTACTTCTGTGGCCTTTCCAGCTGCTGCAGATGTCTTGTGAGGTACATTCCAAAAGGGCCGTTGTACTCTATAATGGGTCTAATGATTGTCGAGTAGAGGGGAACAATGACCTCTTTTTTCCTGGATGAGAACCCTTTTATGATGAGGTGTGCCATGTAAAAGGACTTCCTGACTACTGTGGCGATGTGACTATCAAAGGACAGACTACTGTCCACCTGGGTCCCAAGGTCTCTTATCACACATTCGGTGTTAAGTAGACTGCTGTCTATGTAGTAGTTCATGGGTACAGAGTTTTTACCAAAGGGGATGACAATGCAATTTTTGGCATTGAGCTTGAGGCCATGGCTCTGACACCAGGAATCTGTCTCAGTGAGGCCCTTCTGTAGGATTTCCACATCATTTGGGGACTCAACTATGGTTCCTAGTTTGCAGTCATCTGCGAACTTTGTTAGCCAGAGGCCTTCTGTTTTAGCCTGTACTTCAGAGAAGTAGATACCAAACAGGAGAGGTCCCAGGACTGAACTCTGTGGTACTCCACTTGTCACTGGTTTGAGGTCAGATTTGGAGTTTGCAACTTTTACAGTGTGGGTTCTGTCAGTGAGCCAGTTGGCAACCCATCTTATGATGTAGGGATTTATTCCTAGTTTAGTAAGTTTAGCTATAATTCCAGAATAGGGGATGGTGTTGAAAGCCTTGGTGAGGTCAAGATAGGCTGTGTGAACCACCTTACCCTCACCTACGGCTTTGGTGACTGCCTCAAAGAAGTTGATCAGTTTCAGGAGGCATGATCTGCCTTTCACAAATCTGAACTGGGTGGGATCCAGAGTTTGGAGGTTACCAATGTCTTTGTTTATGAATTCCATGATGATATGTTCCATGACCTTGCAGACCAGGCTCGTCAGACTAATAGGGCGATAGTTCCCGGGATCAGTGGTGGCTCCCCCTTTTGGAGTGGGATAACTGTTGCTGTACTCCATTCAGTGGGCACAAAGCCTGATGTGAGGCTATGATTGAACATGGTGCTTAGGTGGGGAGCCAGTTTGTTCTGAAGTTCATGTAAAATGCAGCCTGGGATGTTGTCCAGTCCCATGGATGCTGTTTTTGGCTTTAGAGAATGCAGCTTTTACCTATGTAGTTGTGATTACAGGGACTCTGCATTCTTCCTATATAGATATGGGCCCTTTAGAGGGTGAGGGGGGGGGTAAAGTTAGCACTGAACCTATCTTCCAGGATGTTGGCAATATCAGTTGGTTCTGTAATTTTCATGCCGTTGTGCTATAACTCAGAGTAGATCTGGGTGTTGCCATTGAGATTCTAGACATAGCTATAGAATGCTTTGTGGCTGTCCTTAGAATCAGTGGTGATTTTGTTTACGTAGCTAGCTTTGGAGGATCTTATAAGGGATCTCAGCTTCTTACTGAGGCTGACCAGGGAGCTCCTCCACTAATGGGATTTTACTCTCTTTTACAACAACTTCTTCCTTCTGTTGTACAGTTTGTTTATGGCAGGGGACCACCAGATTGGCTTCCTTTTTTTGGAGGATAGCGTCTTGGCTCTGTTTGGGATAGCACAATCCATGCACTCATGTAAGTGCTTATAGAGTGCATTTGTGTAGGATTCAGCAGTCGTAACTGTATTGTACATCTGCATGCGTGTCATGAAGTTCACCACTTCTGTCTTAAGAAGCATGAAGTTGGCTTTAGAGAAATTTTTTACCATGGTTTCCTTAATGGGGAGTGGGGGCGGGATGTGGATATCAAGGGTGATTAGCTTATGGTCGGATCGGACCAACGAGGAGTTGACTTCAGGTGTGGAACACCGGTCACTCATGTTGGTAATGACTAGGTCTAGAATATTGCTGCCCCTGGTGGAGGTGTGGATAAGTTGATCCAGGGCATTAGAGTTTATGAATTTCAGAAAGCGTTGTGTGAAGTAGTTGGTACACAAATAGTTTTCCCAGTTAATGGTGGGGTAGTTGAAATCGCCCCATTATTAGGGTGTTTGGTTGAACCCTAATATTTTCCAGTACATCAAGAAAAGAGGAGTGGAAATCTTGGGGCATGGTGGGGGATCTGTAGCAAGCTACAATTTGGATTACAGTTTTGCCCAGTGTTAGCTGCACTTGGATAACCTTGGATGCATTATGCTGAGCAACTAGCCTGGAGGTGTGGATATCCTTAATGAATATGGATACACCTCCACCTTTGGTTTTCCAGTCCAGGTTACATGGCTGAAAAGTGTGGTATGAGTTATAGCCTGGTAGTGCAGGAGTGCTCTCTGGAGCCTTGAACCAGGTCTCAGTTACTGCACAGATATCAATGTTCTCCATTTTAAGGAGTGCCTCGAGTGAGCGCATTTTGAGATTTAGACTTCTAGCACTGAGTAGCATTACCCTCAGTTTTTGCTTGCCTGTTCCTGTTACGGTGGTGAATTTGTCATTTGAACCTTGCCTAAAAAGGCACTATAGGGGCGGCAAGAGCCTTAGCCAGTATCCAGAATCCCAGGGGCAACAGGTGCAGGCAATCTCTGGCAAAGCATCGTGGTCTGCCGAAAATGTCATCCCAAGCAGACAGATACTGGATCCCCTTAGAATGACACCAGAAGCTTAGCCAATTGTTGAAGTCAATCATTTTGTCATTGTACTACGGTATCATTTTGGGCGATGGCAGAATGCTACTCAGGGCTAGGGTCACACCTACCTGGGCTACAAGATCATAGAGCTCTTCCATGTCTCTTTTCATGTAGTTCAGGGAGGTACATCTCAGGTCATTCACACCAACATGGACAATGACAGAGTCATATTTGCACTTGTTGTGGAGTGACCTTAGTGCGTGGGTTATGTGGCAGATCCTGGCACCTGAAGGCAGCTGACAGTAACCTTCTCCTTGTTTAGCCTGGTGAGTGGAACATCAGTGTGCCTGACTATAGAGTCACCTATGACTAGTGTGTTGGATACGTTGTTTTGCCTTATTGGCTGTGGTTGAATGGCACACTGAGTCTGTGGGCTATGTGTCATTTGGGTTGTGTTGGGGGGGTGGAAGTTGCTTGTGTTTCTGCTTTGGAGGTCTCTGGTTCTTGGGCAGATTATTATTGAGAGCCTCCATGAATGTTTTTGTGTTTCTATGTGTGGATTTTGGTGGTGTAGATTTAGTGAGACTATGTGATAAGTGTGGTGTGATGCAAGTGTTTACCTTCTCCTCTTGAATGTCAAGTTCGGTCTTGGTTGGAGAGAGCTTTAGCTCCAGTTTGGCTAGATAACTGCATCTCACAGGTTGTAGTGTTGGGTGGTAGGGGGAGAGGGTTGTCTGTGTACATGAGGCAATTTCTACATTGCCCCAAGATGCCCAGATTCATCATATAGACAGGAGAGAACACATCTCCACATGGGCAACTACAAGGTTATAAATGTATCGAGGGCACTGCAGGGATCTAAGGGCCCTAGGGAGCAAGCAGCTAATTGCCATTCTATCCTATTGTGTCACCACCTGCTGAGTGCCGTGTCTGTCTTACAATGGAGTCATTAATGACAAAGACATTTCTGTGATTTTTTTGGCACTCTTTGGCCCTGCTGTTTGTCAATAATCAGCCCCCCATGACCAATCAAACCATTTGTTCCCCACTGCTGGGGTGAAAGCCAGCTGGAAGGGGTCATTATTCAGATGGCCATCTGAGGTGGTTTGAGTTTTTTCTCTTCTTAGGTCTCCTGACCTTAATGCATGCTCCCCATGAGGTATAGAAGAGAGGAGTGCAATGAGATGACAGAGGATGACATCTCCTCAGTTCTGTAAAGGGCAAGCCCTCTGGCAATCCCTGCTCCGCCAACCTAGACGTACGAGGTGAGCTTCCCAGTCTCCACCATGGCATTAGCACTGCCCTGTGTGCCCCCAATGTATTCAACCCCTCCCCTGGGTGAGGCAAGCGAGTCACACTCCTTCACCCCCCCCCCCACCACCTTGGTCCAACAATGCCAAAGATGCTAGATGGACCCTGGTCACTCTGAGCATCATCAGGAATCTGTCTCCTATATCACAATCCCAAGCCAACATTTCTGGCATGTGCTGCAGGGTCATTACTTCTGACATGACCTGCCTGATGTGAAGCCATGCTGCCTTGGATCATGTGACCCACTGGTTTCTAGATATGCCAGAACTATTTCCTTCAGCAGGGGCTTCATGATTCCACATACAAATGGGTATAGATTGACAGGTTGGTAGTTTTTCACTTCTGTTTTGTTTTGCACCAATGTTTTTTTAAAGGGGAATCTCACCTTACTATTTTTTCTTTTAATTTCTTCCTATGATTTGCTGAAAGATCAGATATGTTTACATTTCACTCAATTCTCCATAAACTTTAGAGTGAGTCCCATCAGACCCCACTGTCTTGTTTGCCTTTAGCTTTTGAAGCCTCCCTTGATGATAATTTCCCATGTGGAAGGATAAAGATCTATCTCACTTCCTGGTCACGTCTGTGGATAGGTTATGAGATACATTTCCCATCTTCCATATACTAAGAATCCACTTAATAGTGTTGCTTTTTTAGTAGTGACATTGCTGTAAAATGTCATTGTCAAATGGCTTGCACTGTGGATGAAAATGTTCCTTGAATGACTAGTTAACAAAGGTAGATAAATGCACAAATCTACCATACATATTATTGTGTATTTTTGTCATTTGGGCCTTTGTTTTTCTTACTGCATATATTGATTCTTTCTGCTTTAACTAGTACTGCTGTCAGTTTTCCTTATGTATGTTATTGTGTGTGTGTCTTTCGGCTTTTCCCGGTTAGGGGTCGCCACAGCGGAACTCCGGTCCGCTAATGATTGGCAGTAGAGTTTTACATGCTGGCTTGCCGGGCCTAACGCACAACCTTCAACGAAGGAACGCCCATTCACGCATGTCGTCACACAGTAGACGCTTTAACTGAGAATCGAACGGGCAACGTCTAACTGTGAGGCGACAACGCTACCACAGCACCACCACCGCAGTTTCCTTATGTATGTTATTATATTTCCTAAATGGTATACATTTCCCCTAACTTGTTAACACCTCATTTGAGAACTACTGTTTTTTTCTATCTTATTTACAGATTTTTATAGTTAGTTTTTTTTTTCCTGTCATAGCAGTGTGCGTTTATTCTCATTGTTATAAAGACCGCCTTCATTTATGCTTATAAGAGCCTTCCTGAGACAAAGCACTCATTTTGCTTCTTCAAGGCTGAGACTATCTTGTTCAGAATAGTATGCCTCACCTAATCATACCTCTCAAATGTCCAGATTTTTGCATCATATTTTTTGGTCTGCTCCATGTAAAATTTCTGATTCTCTGCTAAATCGGTGAGGATGGAAGTCACCAAGTAATGACAGAAATTTTGAGTTTCAGACCTCATATACTTCAGAAAATGTATACCAATACAAAACCTGTTATTCGAGCAACTTTCTAAGTTTATATGAACAATAATTAGAATCTGTCCCTGATTTGGGGATTTTGTCCAGAATTTCTTGCATTAAGTTGAGGAGTATGTACCTAATCTTTTTCAAGGACATCCATGTATACTATAGTGATTATAGTGGTTGGAGTGGAGTAAAAGAGATACTGTTAAGGGGTTCCATGAGCTATCCTATAATCCTTCCAGTGATATATGAACTCTTTCATACAAACAACAGTACTTTTCCGTTAACTGGGCAACAGTCTTCGTGAAACAGAACTGTTGCCACGAAGCGTGCCAGGAGAAATACCTAAACTTATGAAGGATCATTTTTCCTTTCTGCTTGTTTCCGTAAACTGTCCGTAAAGAGACACCCTTCAGTTAAAGAACACCATTTTATTTATGTGAAATAACAGCATACAAATTAAAATTCATCACATCACAGGGGTTTCTATTCAAACTCATTTATGTAATTGGCGGCACCATGAACAAATATAATACACTGTAAGTGTAGTTTGCATTACAGCACTTTCAATTAAAATTCCATGGAGTACTGCTATTTATTTAGGATTATGAATTCATCTGATATGATCATATCATGCAAACTTGGGTACCATTCATCTGCTTAAAATGTGTTTTAGCTCATCTCCCACCCACATCCCTTCCTCTCCGTTACGTGATGCCTATATGCCGATTCAACAAAGTGCTCGGTAAGGGAGTAAGGGGTGTTAAGCTGCTCTATTCTCCGCAATCATAAAAAAAAGAATTATTGTACTTTGTGGAAACACATACGTAGTGATTACTGGAATGAGAGTCGCAGTATCCCTGGCACTCTCAAAACACAGGTACCCCGGATTCATTTCCCTTCCATGCAGTCCAAAAAGCACCTATCTGTATTTGCTTGCATCTCTCCAACTTTCACAAATGTTTCATTAGGAGCAGACCAAAAATACACAACTAAAATCTGGACAGCCTCATACGTTTAGGTACTTCTCTGGACACACTTCATGGCAACAGTTCAGTTTTGCAAAGACTGTTGCCCCGTTAACAGAAAAGTACCCAAACAACTATAGTAATACCAGTTTACTTCTCAAATATGAAGAGCCAGTCATTTTGCTCAGAACTGTATCCATTCTTCTCTCTTTCTCCATAGAAATTTGAGCTGCAGAAATAGTTGTAGAAAGCTGTAATTATAGTAAATAGCAACAAACACAAACAAATAGTTTTTTTAAGTCATGTCACGTAAGCAAAATGATATCAGGTTAGGTGTAGATTATGAGTTTAGCAATTAATTTTGTAAACAGAAAAAGAGGATGGAATGAGGAGATATACATTATTCTTTATTTGGTTTACATGTTATGCTGAAGAACATAAAGTTATGATTTTTTTTTTTATTATTCAGTTCTTTTTACAGTACACACTGTGATGGTATGCACAGAATTCCTCAGTTCCAGAGTTCACTTGCTCTACTGGTTAATCTGCTTCTGAAGCTGAATACTCCATGGCAAGACAGTCCTCAGCTTTACTGTAGACTGCAGCCTTGCTGAAAGGCAACATCCAGTTACTATGTTTTCTGGTCTAGTAAGTTCAGAGAGTGTGCAAATGCTGCATGCCAGTGAATAGATGCATGACACCCTGAAGCTTAATTCTCTAAAGACATTTCTCATTAAATCTGCACTAATAGGATTTATTGATAAAGAATCAGTTAATATCACAATCAAAGAAAAACAGAACAGTTTATAAACTCATGGTATAGGAGAGGGAGACCAAGCACCTCAGAGTCCCACATGAGGTCTGTGCTCCCTACGTCCTCTATTATTATGAGTGCAAGCTAAATACAAGCTCACGGTTACTGAAATTCACATCTAGTTACATTCGAGTCTGCACTTGCAAAACTTGGCTGTTGATGCAGACTTTGATGACATGGCCTCTGGACAATGATGCTTTGAAACCCCATTTTACTATTTAATGATCATTCCTTCACCACTGCAACAAGACAAAGCTCACTCTATATTCCATTTCAAATCACTGCAACTCATGCAGATCAAAAAGTTTCAATGACTGGCACCAGTGCATGATTCTAAAGTCTTGCTGGGACAAAAAAGAGAAAAGGAAAAACAACTGCAGTTTATAGAACCTGGGCAAAAAGAATCACCTTAGTTACAAAAAACTACTTGCTTCTAAAGAGAAATGACTTTTTGCAGATTCTTGTTGATAAGTTTCCTGACAGCTCTTGCAAACTGTACCTGCACTCACTGAACAAGCTTTACAGTTAGGCCATCAGCTGATGAATATCCTCTGGGTTTTATGTGCTGTATTACTCTTTTTATGAGCTATTAGCTCATTATCTCAAAGGATAAGCTGGTCATACATGAATGATCTTCCTCTGAAATGCTGAATGGGTCAAACTTGGATGGTGATTTTGCTTTACATGTGCATGAATCAGAATGCTGACTGAACAAATCAGCAGTTTTCTCAGAGTGGAGGTGTAGATAAAGATTTACTGCCATTAGTAGGTTAGCATTCATAAGCACTTTTCATCCATACCAAAATTCTTCAGGGCTTTTGATAGCCAGTTTTTCATGTCAGTGAAATAGCTTCTCTTCCTTTTGGATAGCTGCTGTACACTTATCCCTAAAGATTCAACAACACTACAGATTCTGCCCCATTACAGATTCAAAGTGTGCTCCCTATACCCGATCTCTATACACCATTGCAGGTGTGATGCCAAGAATGAAATCTGTTGCCTGAAGTCTCTCTTTCCTTGAAGATGTTAAGCTACCAAGCATGTTCAAAATGAAGTTGTAAAGTGCAATCTACATCATTATCTAAGCAGCAAAATAAAAGAGATAGGAGCAGTCTCCATCAAAGTGTGTTAAACGGTACATTGTCTAAGTTCTTGCAATGCTTCTGATACACTGTATTTGGTTGAAGTGGGACACTGCAAATGTCTCCAGTCCTCAAAGACAGAAGACTGGTTACTTAGATTAGGCATAATGTCCAGTGTAATATAATATGGTAAGTTACTGAGGTTCATGGACACTGATGTCAGCTACAGGGGTCCTTTTATCAAACTCTAGGAGGAAGATGATTTGATACAAGCCACATAGAATATGTGTACCTTTTTGGGAGCATGAATTCATACCTTTGGGTGTTGGAGTCACCTATCAAGATTAACTTTATTTTAATGGTGCTAAACGTTCAGGATGGTGCAACATGTGCAACTTCCAATGAAAAAGCATGTTCAGACTGAAACTAGATGTGACAGCTCTTTAGAAGTTCCACATCTATTAACATGTTCCTACTAACACCTAGACTGGCTTCAGACATCTCTTTATACATAAGCAGGGTAGCTGTACATCATCTAAACTGCAAGGGAATTTGGCACAAAGATGTCTCTACCACCAGCACGAGTGCAGCTCAACCTATAACTTATGCCATTTCACTTCCAAGATAAATGACTTGAGCCAGGTATCAGTTACAGTAGGGGGCTTATACAGCCCACACATGAATCACATTTTTCAATATGTTATGCAAACTCTTAGCATTCAGGTGAAAGAATTTAATCCCATTTGTAGGGGTTACAGCACTAAGCAATTAGGCCCCAAAACAGAATGAACACAGCCTGTTTTAATTAGCAAGAATGAGGTTATATTTTATGTCTCTACTGGGTCATGGATGATGTGTAGTATTAGTTTATACATTCCTATATCAAAGCCTTGCTGCTTTGCTTAATAATGGGTAGATGTTTGTTATGTGTATAAGCAGTACTAAGCAAATATCAGAGGACTGTATTTGTAGTCCATTAAAATGGTGAACTATAGTTTACTTCTGTAATTCTGCCCTAATATTTAAAGTGAGCAACACAGATGGCCAGTTCATATAAAATGCAGGGTATAAAGAAAGCTTGAATGGTCACAAAACCTATACCTCCATTACTTGAATCTTGAGATAAAAGCAATAGTGTATTTTAGGAAATTAGGCAAGAGGAAGCAGGTCAGAAACATAATTGTTCCAAAGACAACTAAAATCACATTTGCCCACTTGTTGCAGCTAGCATCTCAAACTTGTTAGCAAACTTCCTTTCCTTCCTTTTCCACTCATATAAGTCTTTCTCAATGCGATTACCTTATTATACTGCAGTATCTGGCAACTCATTCCACTCATCTACCACCCTTTCTGTGAAGAACTTCCTCACATCTGCTTTAAATCTAAGCCCTTTGAAGTTTGACTCATAGCCTCTTCTTGTTCCTTTACCCAGTTTTGAATGAAAACACTTTACTATGGTCTGTCATTTCCATCCTTTCCTTTAGTATATTTCTCCATTTCTAATAAACTCTTCTCACAGCTCAACTACCCCCCCCCCCCCCAATTTGGTTAATTTTGGTTTCTTTCCTTTGTATTGTTTCCACTGCCTGTATCCCTTTCCTCAGTACAATCTGGTGAACTGTACACCCTGCTCCAGGAGTGGTCTAACTAAGGCTTTGCATAGTGACAGTATTACCTCCTTTCTCCCACATCTCTTCCCCTTGCAATGCAACCCAATATCTCATTTGCCCTAACCCTTCACAGTGATTAGCACCTTAAGGTCATTTCCCCATTCCATGCTTCACTGTCTAACTCTATCCCCAGTTCATACAGCACCCTAGTGTTGTTATTTCTAGAAAGCTTTGTGCATTTTGTTGCACTGATTCTGCAGGTGTACAAGGAGGTAGCAGCAGATGAGGAGAAAATGACAAAGCAGGTTTTGTAGGTAGCACTGACAATTGGGTATACGGCATGAGGGAAGGAGAGGTGGGCAGAGTCCAGGAATCGCATATGAGCAAAAGGTAGTAATAGCCGTCTATTATAAGGAAAAGAAGGACAAAACAGACTTTACATCTCAGAATGTTAATAGGATATATGCTAGGCTATACGTAGTATAGAGATGGTGTGGTCTGGGCCAAGCTGGGCTTCTTGGTTAGCTGAGATGATGATTTGGATTACCAAACAGAGTAAATGTGTATGTGTTGTGTATGAGATGGCAAGAAAAGGTAGACAGACACCAACAACACAGTTAATACGACTAATCTAAGTGGAGTAAATGAAGGTTTGCATATAAGTGGCTGCCACAAGAAGAGTCCAAAGGGATACAGGTAGAAGTTGAAACTAATACTTAGGGTTACAAAGGACAGTTACCTCAAGGGGGCCTCTAAATGAAAGCACTAGAGAGACAACAGTCTTGTAGCTACAATATTAGCTGTGCTAGGCTAGGGTTAAGACGAATCACCTTACTAATATCCCCAGCGTATGCAACACAATATCTGGAGCAACTCTGCCAAAAGGAGAACAGCTTCTAAAATACATGGGTTGTGTTCCCTTCAGTAAAACTGGTCATTTTAGGAAATAAGACTACAACATATTTACAACTAATGTACACAGTATAACCAATAAGTATTCTAATCATTACCACCTATCTGATTTCCCCTAAGCTCTTTTTGCCTCTGCGTCTACTGACTATCAAGAGTCTTCCAACTGGTCTCAAGCCCATTCATTCTTCCATGGTGAGGAGTCCCAAAACCATGGAGATGAGAGACATTAGTCATGAGGGCTGCTTGTGTCCTTGTTGACATCCCTGCTATAAGGACATCGGAATGTCCGTAATTCCATCTCTTTGGTGGGTGGATGAGCTACCTATATCATTGTGGGAAGCCACAATGCTCACTCTCAATGGCTACCATCAGACAGTTGCTTGATGGGCCACATGCCCACCCTCTGGTTGTTTGCACAACAATGGCCTCCTCTGACATATTGTAAAAGTGTGTGTCTACTCCACCTCCTTGGGATGGATATGTCCATCTCTCCTGCCAGCTCCATCAAGCACTTGAGCTGCTAATCAAATTATGGTCACCAGGGCTGTAGTCAGGGAATTTTACCCACTATTACACCAGATCTGGCTTCCACCTGATACAGTTTTTACTATGTACAAACTGCCTGGGGGAAATAATTAGCTTTTTGCAATGGAATTATAGATGTCCTTTTATTCCTATGCTGCAGTATTCCTAAACTTTGGGATTCCCCACCTAGGCGACCCGAATGTATGGCCAATATAAAAAAGACTTTTGCTACTGCATGGTATGTGCGATATTGCACATAGCAAGGCAGACAATATAGGCCATAAAGATGACATCGGCATGTACCATTCCTCAGAACTTCTCTGCCTTCAGTCCGAATGACAGCTTCTACCATTTGTCTGATCATCAAGTGTTTTCAGATAAGTGCCCTGTTGGGGAAACCTCTTTGTTTTTTTTTTGCTGCTGCATATTTTTGAAGTTGATGTCATCTAGGAAAGGCAAGTGTAGTTGTGGATGTAAGATTCCACAGCCACAATCAGTGTTGTTTTGCCTAGGGTCCGAGCACGATTATAAGTCTTGTGTGATTTGCCAGGCATTTGTCCCCAAGACCCTTTGTAGTCGTTTGTCAGCCTTGAACATTTACCTTGAGAACCAGCGTCTGACATGGTTAGCTTTTTGGATGGAGGGTACTGCGGGTCCATCCGGTGAGCCACCGAAGGCCAAAAAGTCAGGCTCGAATCTTTGGCTATGCTTCTGGATTTGGACATTCCTCTCAAGGCCAGTGAAGGCCCGGAGGCCCATTCAATCTCTGGTTCCCAACCTGCAGAGGATACCATTTTGGAAGCCATTAGAGAGGGTGACACTAGCAGGGCCGCAAAGGCAATGCAGATGTCCTTTAAGTGCGATAAGAGGGAATCATGGACCACTATCATTGACATCCCGAGCAGTGTTCCTCTACCTCCTCCAGCTCCACCATCTCTAGTAATTCCTTCGTCTGACACATTGCCTAGTCTAACATCAGCTATTCCTTCCCAACCTAGGGTGGATCTTCCTGGTACAAAGAAACAGAAACATGTTTCTCCTCCCAAAGATCCTTCTCCTGATTGGCAGGCCTTCTCACAAAACATTTTGAATGCCTTCATGACTTTAAACTAATCCTTAGGCCTTTCACCCATCTCTGTCTCTTTTCACACTCCCAGGAGATCTCTGGTGGAACAGCAGGCCTCTGGTGAGGAAGCAGACTCCTATTCTTCATTTGATGAATCCTTGTTCTACATTTCTCAGATTAAGTCTCCCCTGGGTTATGCTTCCCTGAATTCAAACAGTGGGAATTCTCCAGAGGAAGATTTGTCCTTTGGAGAATCTATCTCCAGGATGACAGATCACTTCAAATGGGAAAGTAGTCAAATATCTGTAGTTAAAAAGAGACACTACGACCCGTTGAAGAAAACTGTAGAAAAACTTTCCTCCATTTACTTAAATTTACAGAGCCACACATTACCCAGAACTGTGTACAGTTAAAAAGGCACACACACACACACACACACACACACACACACACACACACACACACACTAAAACAGCAACAGCAGCAGGTCAAGAATCCCAGTTATGAAATAAAAATTTGTCATTACGTGATACAGTCAACCCTGCAACAATGCTAGGTGTTAAGCAAAGTGCAAAATAATTATGTTATGTACAGCACAATTCTAGTAGTTGCCATCTCCTTGCCCCATTGTTAATGAAATGGAAATGAGTATGCAATTATCTACAATTATCTGCAAAGAGAATAAAGTTAGGTATGGGGTAACATGCATATGACTTCTCTAGAAATTAAAAAAGACATGTAAACATTACCACAGATTCAGTAAATGTATAGTTTAAAGTGTAAAGCTGAGGAATGAGTAAAGAATAATTTCAGTTGTCTTATGAAGGTTTTAGAAAATGGATGTACTCACTTCATCAAGATGGACAATAATACAATCCCTTATAACAACCACCTACTCATATCTAGAATTAAACTACTGCACTACAGTCTATTTCCCATACTCAAAGATATACAGAATATAAAATTTAATGAGACAAGATAAAGCAATCATCAGCTCCTTAGAAAAAAGTTTTTTTTTTTGGCAAATAGACCAGGATATAAACAAATAAGGTGATTTTTAAGACTATCATTCCAAAGAATGGTCTTGTGGTGCTTAAAATTACAACACTATGGTCAGAAGCAGAAAGAGCAGTTGTACTTTAATGGAAAAAAGTGCATTAAGCAGCATACTCTTTGGGTAGTAAGGGAGAAGGACCACCTAGTAGCATACCTCTCAACCTCTTACAGCAAGAAATCTGGACAAATCCCCCCAAATAAGGCACTTTCCAAATACTGCTCTTAACAAACTTAGAGAGTTGACAGAATAACAGGTTTTGTTAGCATGAATTTTCTGAAGGATATGAAGTCTGAAACTCAAGTGTTTGTCATTATTTTCTGACTTCAACCCTTAATAACTTGCTGGTGATTTGCCAGAACAACACAGTTTTAAGAAAACAGATGAAAAATCTTAGGCAAAAATCTTTACACTTCAGTGGTATGCTTAGAGGTACCTTTTGAAAACCTACTGATAGGGACCAACAATCAGACACCATAAAATTCCACTGCCAATCATGTGCAGACAAGGTGATCCGCTGTGG